>NW_028249787.1:0-136453 GCF_964263255.1 Lissotriton vulgaris
AATGGAATTTGGCACTGTCCCAGATTTACAAAGGTGAGAGCTCAAAGCTTTAAAACTCGACCTCAGGCGGTCGGAACGTCTCTGGAGACGGCAATACTCTCCCTCTCTGCGCGCTAAATACAAATTACTCCTCACTAACTACAAAAAAGCTATCCTTGCGGCAAAAACCTCCTATTTCACTGAGAGAGTAGCTCTCTCCGCAAACAAATCTCGTGAAATCTTCTCTCTAGTTCACAATCTTGCTACTTCCGATCGCTCTTCTCCTTGTCTGGTCCCTTCTCAGTCCCTCTGCTTGTCACTTAATGACTTTTTTATAGACAAGATTGTGAAGATTAAAGCTAACATTCCGACGGTGCCCCAACCCATTCCCACCTGCCCAGTTACTCCTTCTCCCTCTTCTTTCTTCACTTTTCCCCCCATCTCTCCTGACCAATTTCACAACTACCTGCTCAAGGTTAAATCTGGTTCCCCTATGGACTGCGCACCGGCGCGCATTCTTAAAACTCTTCTCACCAACTGTCCTGCTCCCCCGCTCACTTTGCTTAATTCTTCTTTGGCCTCCGGTTCCGTTCCTTTATCATTTAAATCCGCCGTTGTCCTCCCCATTCTCAAAAAACCCGGTCTAGATCCTTCCCTCCCTGCTCATTTCCGTCCCATTTCCCTCCTCCCCTACCTAGCTAAGATCCTCGAGACCCATGTCACTTCTTGCCTCTCCTCATATATCGAGGACAACGGCCTTTTAGCCTCCCATCAAGCAGGCTTTCGCCCAGGCCATTCTACGGAGGCAGTGGTTCTCGCGGTTCTAGATGAACTTAAGGGGAAGGCAGATTCCAACCTCCCCCAAGCCCTGGTCCTTCTTGATTTGTCCGCTGCGTTTGACACGGTTGATCACTCCATTCTTCTCGACCGTGTCAGCGCAGCGGGCATCCGGGGCGCGGCCTTCTCCTGGCTAGCGTCCTTTCTTCAAGATAGGTACCAGGAGGTTCATCTTTCTGGCTTCTCTGCCCCCCCCCGTCCGGTCACCTGTGGTGTTCCCCAGGGCTCCTCTCTTTCCCCTCTTCTCTTTAACCTTTACATCTCTCCCCTCGTCACTTCTCTTCTTGAGCTGGGGGTCTCGGTGTATAACTACGCAGATGACCTCCAGCTCGTCTTTGATCTTTCCTCTTCTGCTGATTCTCTCCCTAAATTCAGTTCCACCTTAATTTTCATTTCCGAGTGGATGAGCGCCAACCATCTTAAGCTCAACCCCGATAAGACGGAACTTGTCCTCACGGGTGGTCCATCTAACCCTTGGTCCCCAGCACACTGGCCCCTTTCTTTTGGTCCCCCTCCCACACCTTCCTCCTCTGTTCGCACTCTTGGCATCAAAGTTAGTTCTGACCTAACAATGCACAGTCAGATTAGCTCTGTTGTGTCGTCCTGCTTCCTGTCCCTCCGCCTCATCCGGAAAATCTCACGTTTTTTCACTACTGATGCACTCAAAACCATAGTCCTGGCCTTAGTCATCTCCCGACTTGACTATGGGAATGGCCTGTACGTGGGCATTCCAGCCTACGAGTCCCGACGTCTACAGGCCATTCAAAATCAAGCTGCTCGTCTCATTCTCTCCCTTCCTAAATCCTCCCATATCACTCCTGTTCTCAAATCTCTGCACTGGCTCCCTATCCGCTTCAGATCTCTCTTTAAGTTAGCCTGCTTTGCCTTTCGAGCTCATTCCCGCTCTGCCCCTGTCTACATCTCCTCCCTAATTACATCTCACGCCCCCAGCCGCATCCTTCGCTCTTCCTCTCTCTCTCTCTTGCACATCCCCCGCTTCCGCAAATCCAGAACTGGTGGCACCCGCCTCTCTGTTTTGGCCCCCCAGTTCTGGAACAGCCTCCCACTTCACATTCGTTCCATCCCCATCTATACCCATTTCCGAAAAGCCCTTAAAACCTTTCTTTTCACCCAGGCCTTTCCTTCTTAGGTTCCCCAGATTCCCTCTGTGAGCCCTGACCAGGTCCCCAGCGCCAGGAAGCCGCTTGGCCGCAGTGCGCTTTATTAAATATCTTTTTTCATTTCATTTCATTTCATTCATTTCATTTCATTTCATTTCATTTCATTTCATAACAAGGAAACATATATTGTTTTCCCCTCATTTTTTCTTCATTCTGTAGCACACATATAAAGAGGTAAACACCTCTTATGATTGATTTTGTGCAGGAAGGCACCCCTTCCTGCACAGAAACAATCCTGCAACTAATCGAGGCATGGAGAAAGGGTTTCAGTGTTGGTGCTGGGCTGCTGAAACTCGCCATCACAGGGAAGGACAGGAATATACTGTATTGCTCAAATATATTGCATTCCTGCCCTTACACTTTGGCTCAGGCAGCGCAGTAAGGTGCCTTGATACAATGCCCTACGCCAAATTCTCATGACTGAGCCTCATGGTCCTCTGGTGTGCATCCCCTGCATTCACCCCCACCCCATGTGGGAATTTGCACATGACAGATATTGTGGTGGTTTCTTTTGTGGCAAGGAATTCCATGCGTTCAATGCAGTTTCATACTAGTCACTATACATGTAGCTCTTTGCATGTTCTATGTGGTGATACTTCACATGCAACACACCTGATCCTCATCTTAGCTGAGAAGTTTATCCTTGCATAACTGCATTCCATTCCATTTCTTCACAGTCCTGATTTGGCTGCATAGGCCCAAGTAAGACAAACTAGCTTCATGGTGCAAGGGAACCTGCATTGTCACCGTCATGTTGGGCTGGGTTCAAGTATCCATGCAAAGTGTGTTGTTCGAGTCCATGTTTTTGCTTTGCATTGTGTCACTTGTAGTTGTGGTGACTCATGGTATGCATTCCAATACAAGTCCCAGGATACAGAGGTGAACATGGACTGGTGCTGCACATCACACATGGAATAGTCAGACTAGTTGGAGCTGGACTGAGCTGTCCAT
Source organism: Lissotriton vulgaris (assembly GCF_964263255.1). NCBI lineage: Eukaryota > Metazoa > Chordata > Amphibia > Caudata > Salamandridae > Lissotriton > Lissotriton vulgaris. The sequence goes on from NW_028249787.1 coordinate 2,949, forward strand.
CATGTGACTGGGCAGCATTACTCCCATTTAGATATTGAGATAAATTTGATTGATATGAACAAGAGGTTCAAAGCTCGAGGATACTCGGATAGGGTCATTAACATAGCTACGAAAAGAGCTAGGAATATTTCACGACTAGATACACTGAGATCCAAACCGAGTCCTAACAATACTAGGGATACCAAGGAATTGGTCAGATTGCTGACCAACTATGGGGAAGGGAATCATCAGTTATTTGGGATTCTTAAGAAATACTGGCATTTATTATTGAGTGACCCTGATATTAAGGAAATGTTGAATGATAGACCAAATATTACATACAGGAAGGGAACAACTTTGTCTAATGAACTTTGCCGTAGTTATCACAGTGTACCAGATAAACCAAATTGGCTTAGACGCCAACCGCAGGGTTTTTTTCATTGTGGTAACTGCAGCTCCTGCAGATGGGCCGTTAGGAGGATTAAGGAGTTTAATTACAATCAAATGGGAACTTTCAAAATTAACTCCTTTATTAATAGAATAGTGAATGAAAATGCACATAACACAGTTGTAACACAAAACACAGTTATAACACCAATGTTGTAACCAAAAGTTGCTGGTCACAAAAGAACAGTGTCCATTCCTCAAATCCTGGTTCAGAAACTCCAACACATCCAAATAGAGTCCAAAATTATTGTCCACAAACTGTGTATTTGATCGCAGAACTCTTCTTTATTCTTAATTTCTTTTGCTTGATTTATCAAACTTCTTTCTATACATTTACAGCCAACACATGTATGGCCGGGATGCTTGTCACCCCCTCCCAACACAATCCCCAAGGATGGGAAGACGGACGCAGTTCTGAACTTTTCGAAGGCGGGAGGGAGTCACCCTCCCGGCCGTATTTATTAAAATATGAAACAAAATTAAAACATTAAATAAAAGTTTCATAATCATGTACAATTTCATTTATTACATTTCGATGAAGACATGTTATTTGGCTAACCTTAACAAATCTCTAATACAAAGGTATCCTAGCCGAGTCTAACATCCTGCAAATGCATACTTTCTAAATTAAAATTGTACATCCTAGCATTAAGGGCCAACGGCAAGGTCTTAACCGGTGTCAGATCCCTACTACCAAAAACTCTCGCCCTCACGGTGTGAGTGGCGGCCGCGCAGAGGACTGTACCCTCATTGCCAACTGTAATTTCCCTTGTCTTGTTGGGGGCCCCTCTTTCCGCTCGACGCCATCTTAAAGGTCGTCTGAGCACCCGTGTGAGGTATCTGTAGGAAGGACAGCGTGGACTCCCCCCCACCCCCACACTCTCTATCACATCCGCCGTCGTGGATATCCGGGCCCCGGGAAATTTGTAGGAGGGGCATATAGCCGCCTCCTCCCCTGGGGGGGCCTATGGCCGTCTCCCCTTAGGCGACCCATCCTTAGTGGGTGCCGCCTCCCAGTGGGAGGGGCCAATGGCCTCCTCCCACCGGGCGCTCCCATCCATAGTGGGTGGCGCCCCCCCTCTAGGGACCTTGAAATTACTGCTCACCGATCATGACCTTAACGCCCGACCAAAAAATAAATACGACATTTGTTCGCCTACTAAGGAAGAAAATATCAGCCTACCTAATTGTATCAAACTGTTTACTCCTAAAAGAAAAAAAACAGACAGACAAAAGTCACATTGTCAATCTAGACATTCATTCTCCTGCTATACGGAGGGAAAAAAGATGTTATCAGAGCAAAACTTTATTGCAAAACCAACATTGCCATAAGGGGCTGGTGGGTGGGTCAAAAATTGGCTCCTTGTTCCGTCGAGGGCTCACGAGCAACGAGTGGGTGCAGCCTTCCAAGCACAGGAACAAGAGGACGCTTCTTCTGATTCCCGCTCTCTTTATTCTTCTTCGGGAGGGCGTGTACCCGCCCCAGGTACGCCTACTGGGCGTGGCCATCGGTGTAGGTGTCTAGGACAACCCCTCTTGGGCAGGAAAAAGGCGCGCCCCGGCTACGCCGCTTCGGGCATACCAGCCGAGACACGCCCCCGCCCAAAATGGTTTCCCGGGAGGATCGGGGCACCCGACCATACGTTCGGGGGGACCGACTGGTCGCCCCTTTCCATATTGCCGGGATGCCCGTCACCCCCTCCCAACACAATCCCCAAGGATGGGAAGACGGACGCAGTTCTGAACTTTTGGAAGGCGGGAGGGAGTCACCCTCCCGGCCGTATTTATTAAAATATGAAACAAAATTAAAACATTAAATAAAAGTTTTATAATCATATACAATTTTCATTTATTACATTTCGATGAAGACATGTTATTTGGCTAACCTTAACAAATCTCTAACACAAAGGTATCCTAGTCGAGTCTAACATCCTGCAAATGCATACTTTCTAAATTAAAATTGTACATCCTAGCATTAAGGGCCAACGGCAAGGTCTTAACCGGTGTCAGATCCCTACTACCGAAAACTCTCGCCCTCACGGTGTCAGTGGCGGCCGCGCAGAGGACTGTACCCTCATTGCCAACTGTAATTTCCCTTGTCTTGTTGGGGGCCCCTCTTTCCGCTCGACGCCATCTTAAAGGTCGTCCGAGCACCCGTGTGAGGTATCTGTAGGAAGGACAGCGTGGACTCCCCCCCCTGAGGTTCCGTGACGATTTGAACCCGTGTTTTCAACATTGTCGTAAATACATAATTTTGGTATCAGCGAACCGCAAATGATCCATTTAGCATATCCTGGTGTTTCCGCTATGCTACAAGCAAGAGTACTCCTGTTACAAACACATTTCCGATCTACCGATGGCATCCATTTTAGATCATGGCAGCCATTTTGTGTTTCTTGCCCTCACATAGACAATGGATACGCATTGACCTCTGATTACTTCATTTTGATTAAGGACACGTAGGCTTAGCCGACGATCCACCTCTCTAGTGACACGTGCACCTTAGAGCAACACATGCCGTGGCTGCATGACTCAGCAAAGGCTGCCTCCTCTGCCTGAGGCCAGTCCTGCTATACTGGTTCTCGTGTTCGTTGGCCTGATCATGATTAGGCGGCCGAAGCTGGTAGCCTTGCCCATTTACGACCCACAAACATCTCTTATCCTGCTTTTCTATCATCTGCACCTGGCTCTGCTCCTTTCCTTCTGGGCCTTTATTAGGGGGAGGTAACGAAATTTACGATGAGGCGGTCCGGGTCTTGAATGAAAATTTGACATGAGATTATGATGGAAAAGTGGGAACCCCTCGTTCGTAATGTTTTGTCATCAGATATTGTCGACGATTCCTGTGCAACGCCAAATATTTATTGTTTAGGACACAAAGGTTTGGGGATGTAGTAACATGTAAAGAATTTGCCTCAAGCCCAAATTTTAGTATATAAGGAGCAACCCTTTTTGTACAAATCGAACAGGCTCCTAGATACTGCCCATGTGTAGTTTCTGTGACTTCTGTGTCCCTGCAGTAATAAACATTTGGTCTTTGACGCCACCATCGAGAAGCCCGTGTTTCTGTTTATTTGTGCACCGAGACAGGTAGAACTCCGGGGTCTTCGGGTGTTATCCCTCACACCTCTGGACGGAACCAAATAGTCCAGAACTCCAATTGGCGCCCAACGTGGGGCGACGTCATTCGGTACCGGTCCAAAAGCCTGAAGAGTTCGAGAAGCTTCGTGTGAAGATTCCTGAGGGAGGCGCCCCACTTCATCGATCCCGGTATATCGCAAAAGTAGCCCGACGTTCTCTTCCACGAGGGTTCCCGTTCAGGACGGCTGCAGTGGTCCGTTGCCTTGACCGTCGCCCTGTCTTGGACCCGAGGTGCAGTCCTTAGTACGGCGAGACGTGACGGGTTTCTCCTTGGTGACGTCTTCAGTGCCTCAGTTAAGTATTAAGTGGTTGCTAGTTGGTTACTTCGTAAGGGTTGTTCCTGTTTGGATAAGATCCTTTTAGTTCTTGGTTTGGTTTGGTTTCGTAAGATTATCACTGGTTATTCTAGTTACGATAATCTATTGGTTTAGTTTTGGATATCGATACAATTGTTCGCTTTTGGTAGGCCTAAGTTCTTGGTTCGAGTGCACATTTCTGTTCGTGTTTTTGTTTGTTCTGTGATCCGGGTTATAAAATGGTAAGTCGGAAAAATTGTATGTTCTCGTGCTTTGGTTGCAACAGTGATTCCCGGTTGGAGGACTCATGTCTGGTTCCTCCGATCGGAACTCCCCTATATGATCTTTATTGTAAACACGGTGTGGGTCCTATATCTTATAATGAGGTGTGGGTCCGATACACGGAAAAAGACGGTGTCCTTAGTTGGCCACTGCATGGTAGTTTTGAACCTGAAGTTCTAGATAATTTGGAAGTGAAATTGTTCAAGAAGAAAGCCCGGCCGGCAATGCTTGATTCTTTCCGCTATTGGCGAAAAGAATCTAAACAGAGAGAAATTAAAAGGTTAAAGAAAGAACAGAAAGAGCGAGAGTTGACTTTAGAGCAAGCTGCTAAACAGCTGCAAGCCAACGAGTCTGAGAAGACAATAGAGGTGGCTACTAGAGAGCGTAATTTAGCGATAGACAAGTGCTATCCTGCCTTGCCATCGAGTACAGCTAAGATAGTAGAGGATCCCGAAAGTGATCCTCTGTTGTCTTACTTGTTACAGTCACCTCCACCGTATGCACAGGGTGCTACGGTCCCGCCTTTACCGAATGTTCAATTGCCGGTTGCTGGACAACCTGGTATTCCTGCTCCTGCCCCCTTGAATCAGGCTCCTGTACCTCCAATAGTCAATGTTAACGTTCCTTCGGCACCCCCTCTTCCTGGGTTGCCGGCTTCTTTGCCTATACATGTATCACTTATACCTGCTGTTTCACAAGCTACCTTGCCTGATACTCCTACTGTTCCTGGTCTATCTGTTCCAACTGCTACTGTGTTTTCTACATCTGCTAGTATTATGACTCCGCTTTCTGTTCGTCGAAGAATCACTGATTCCGTCTCTAACATTCTGTCTCCTTTCTATAAATCTTTAATTAAGACTCCTACTTCTGACTCTGTACAGGGACGTAGTCAGCTCCCGAGTACTGAAGAACGGGGAATCTTAGATTCCACGGCCCTCAGGTGGATTTCGAAGAGTAGAAGATATAGTACTAGAGATGTGTTAGATACATTTATGCAGTGGAAAGAACCAACACAACGGTATGTGTTCGACGAGATGTGCTCCCTTTTACGTGACGAGTTAGAAGAAGATGATTCTGAATCGAATTTAGAAGATTTAATTAATGTCCAGAAAGAATTTGCTGCAGGTATGATAGTTGGTCAGGATATAAAAGAAGCGATGGAGCTAATTTTAAGTTATAGGTATGATCCATCACTTCGTTCACCAAGGGAGTTAGAGAAGATTAGTACGAAGCAGAATCGCCAATATCCGATGAGGGAGGTTCCTCCAATTTGGCGTGAAGCTGTGCAAGCTAATGTAAACCTTGGTATTGTTGCCGCTCCGGCGCAATTCCAAAGAGTGTGGATACACATTCCGTGGAAGCGAGCCGAAGTGCTAGCAGTGAAACAGGCCTTGCCAGATCCGCGTAAGAATCCTGCCGGATACTATAAGGAGTTAGCGCAGACAGTTGAGGCTTGTGTGATGAATCTAGCGGACATTGACATGTTATTTGGAAATGTAGTTCCGCAACCAATTTGGGCTAAAATTCGTAAAGAGAATCATCCAGTTGCCCTAGGTGGTGATTGGGCAGCTATTATAGCGGCGGATGGTCAGCAAATAGGTGGTTCCAAACCCGAACCTCTAATTGCTGAATTACCAGGCAGAATAATCGAATTAATGAAGACTCTAATGCCAGCATTGCGCGTTAACTGGGACAAGTTGTCCGCATGCAAGCAAAAGAAAGACGAAAGTGTCTCCGACTTTTTCACGAGGTTCGAAGAGACTTTCGTAGATCACAGTGGTCAGGATATGAGCACAGAAGGAGGACAGAGACTATTTGTTGATAAATTTGTGTACAATCTGTTGCCAGAACTTAGTAATAAATTGAAAGATTCCGAGAGTGCATGGGCTGTCTCTACGACTGCGCAAATACTTGCAACTGCCCAATACTATGAAAATAGGGATAAAGAGGAGAAGGAAAAATCAGATAAGAAAACGAAAGATTTAAAAACTAAAGTTCTTTTGCAACAAGCATATCCGCCTCGCACAAATCAGACTAATACACAGCAAGGGCCATATCAAAGGACAGATTATGGTTCTCAAAGACCGCAATACCAGTGGAATCAATGTGCGTACTGTAAGAAAGAGGGTCATTATAAGAATGAGTGTCCAGTCTTAGCACAGAATAACGCTGCAGCAGCTCAGAGAGGTCGTGGTGGTTTTGTGCAAAATTCTAGAGGTCGAGGACGAGGTGCTATGCCTCCACAAACGAACGATCGCCCTTCTAATTACTTTGATCAGCGAAATAGTCAGTCTGCCCAACAAAACAGATCTCAGCAGTATCATGTTGAAGACTATCGTGAAAATGATGAAGGATTTCAGCAAAATGAGTACTAGGACAGCCAAGGACAAAGAGAGGGAGTAGTATCAGTTCCAGTAGATCAGAGTGGGCCTTATGTCGCAGTAGCAACATCAGGTGTAGTCGAACCGTTCCTGTTGGATACCGGTGCCGCAAAAAGTTCTATCATCCATGCGAAACTCCCTGGCGCACCTTTGTCTGGCTTAACAAATGTTTCTGTAGGTTTTTCAGGCGCCCCTGTTCACAACCCCGTATCCGGTCCTTTGTCTATTTCTGTTGGACCCCGTCAATTGAAAGCACCTTTGATTTTGACGACCGGTTGTAATGAAAATCTGCTTGGTTTAGACTTATTAAAACGCCTATATGCGACATTGTACTGTTCTCCGGAAGGAGTACAGCTTACGTTGGGTAGGAGAATCACCTCTCGAATGTACTTGTCGATGGATGCGCTCCCTCCAGAGCTGCGTTCTCTCCCTGATACTCTTTGGGCGACTGGTCCTAACGATGTAGGTCTTTTAGAAATTCCACCATATGTAGTCACTTTAAAAGCAAATGTAAAATTTCCACGAATCCCACAGTACAAAATCTCGAGTGAAGGTGAACGTGCACTTTTATTGATTGTGCAAGATTTGATTAAGAAAGACGTGGTTGAAGAAACTAGAGGAAATGTCTGTAACAGTCCTGTATTACCAATTCTGAAGCGTACTGATCCTTCAAAGCCTCCAGTATATAGGTTTGTTATCGATCTCAGAGAGGTTAATAAAATTGTGATTCCGCAGTTCCCTGTGGTTCCAGACATCGCTGCATTGTTAACGTTGATTCCTGCAACAGCCACATGGTTTTCAATCATCGACTTGAAGAATGCCTTTTTCAGCATTCCGATAGCCGAGGAAAGCAGAGATATTTTCGGTTTCTCTCTAGGAGGTTGAAGCTTCAGATTTAAACGTGCTCCACAAGGCTATTGTGAGAGCCCATCCATTTACAGTCAGGCATTAAAAAGTCAGTTAGATACCTTTGTACTTCCTCCTGGTTCTGCTTTAGTGCAGTATATAGATGATCTCCTAGTGGCTGCCGATGACAAGGAAACTTGCAAAGCAGCTACAATTTCTTTATTGCATCATTTGTCCAATTTGAATCACAAGGTGTCACCTTCGAAAATGCAATATTGTTGCCAAGAAGTGACCTACCTAGGTCATCTCTTGTCGAAGGAAGGAAGGAAGTTGACCCCAGAGAGAATAAAAGCAATTACACAGATGAATGTTCCTCGCACACAGAGAGAAGTACGTGCCTTTTTAGGTATTACCTCTTACTGTAGGCAGTGGATCCCAAATTTTTCTCTTTTAGCAAAACCATTGGTAGCTTTGACTGGGAAAAATGTTCCGAGTCCGGTGCCATGGTCCGCTGAATGTCAGGAGAGTTTTTCTGAGTTACGAAATGCACTATGTTCAGCTCCTGTATTGGGTACACCCGACTACAGCAAGCCATTCACGCTCTATGTCCACGAGAGAGAAGGTTGCGCGTTGAGTGTTCTGACACAGAGATTTGGTGATAAACAACGCCCTTGTGCGTATTTTTCATCAACACTAGATCCGGTAGCTAGAGCATTGCCTAGTTGTTTAAGAGCTACAGCAGCAGCTGCGGCCTCCATTCGACAATCTGCTGGCGTGGTGATGAATAACATGCTAGTGGTCATGGTTCCTCATGCTGTGGACACACTCATGAATCGAACTAAGACACAACACCTTACCAGTGCTAGATTATCCGGCTACGAGCTGACACTGCTAGCAAGTCATATACAGATCAAAAGATGTAATGTATTGAATCCAGCAACATTGTTGCCGACTAATCAGGAGTCGAGTGATTCTGAACCCCATGATTGTTGTTTCAGAACCGAGGAGGAGACAAAAGGACGAATTGATTTAAAAGACACTCCATTGTCAGATCCAGATGGCACGTTGTATGTTGATGGGTCATGTTTTAAATTGGAGAATGGTGATGTGACTGCTGCTTATGCAGTAACGACCTTGAGTACGATTGTGGAGACTGCAAGAGTGAGTCAGAATTCTGCCCAAGCTGCAGAATTAATCGCTCTAACGAGAGCGTGTGTTTTAGCAAAGGGAAAGAGAGTGAATGTGTTCACAGATAGCCAGTACGCATTTGGCGTGGCCCATAGTTTTGGCCGTTTGTGGAAAGAAAGAGGTTTCATTACGTCCCATGGGACTAAGATTCAACATGGTCAGCTAGTTAACGACTTGTTGGAATCCCTAACCTTGCCGACTGAAGTTGTGATTGTGAAATGCAGTGCTCATAAAGCAATCACGGATGATGTTGGTTATGGGAATGCTTTTGCTGATGAGACCGCTAAACAGACAGCTAGAAATATGATGAGTAGAATGTATGTTGCTACGTCTGCAAGATGGATTTCTGAGTCTGGAATGTGTGAGGACACAGTGGAAAGTGTGAAAGAAATTCAGAAGGAAGCGACTGAGGAGGAAAAGCGTGCATGGAAAGAGAGTACGGGTAAACTGGACTCGAGTGGATGTTAGATTGATCTGTCAGAACAACAGCGTTGGATGTTGCCTGATGCGTATGTGCTTGCAGTGGTTACGATGGCGCATGGAGCAGCGCATATTAGTTCTAAAGGAATCTGTAAGATGTTGGCTCCAGTCTGGAAGAATGACGGGATTAGTAGGTGTGCAGAGAGGGTGGTGAAAAATTGTATGGTATGCCTGATGCATAATCCTGGCAAGGGAGTCCCCACGCCTGCTGGTCACTTCGCTCCCCCTTCTTGCCCCTTTGAAGTGATCCAGTTAGACTTTATTCACATGGACCGTTGCAACAACCTAAAATACGTCCTGGTGGTAGTTTGTGCTTTTTCCAGATGGATCGAAGCATATCCACTGAAGGACAACACTGCCTTATCAACTGCCAAAATCCTTCTCAAAGAATATTTCCCTTGTTTGGAATGCCACGGATTGTATGGTCAGATAACGGAAGTGAGTTCGTAGGGAAAGTTATGCAGAGTGTGTGTGCCGGTTTAGGGATCAAACAGAAATTTCACAGTGCAAACCATCCCCAGTCTGCTGGTTTAGTTGAGGGCTACAATGGCACCCTCAAACTAAAACTTGCTAAAATACAGGCATCCACGGGTTTGTCCTGGCCAGACGCACTACCCTTGGCATTGTTATCTACGAGAGCGACTGTACATTCTAGAGTAGGGCTTAGTCCCTATGAAATAGTCTTTGGTCGTCCCGCTAATATTTGGGGAGTGCCTAGGCCAAAAGAATTTTGTTCTCTGGAATACCCAATGTTGATTGACTACCTTTACGACTTGACTGCTAAATTGAGTCTTATTCACCAACAGGTTTTCGATGCATTACCAAAGCCACCGGAGAGTCCAGGTCATCAGCTGAAACCAGGGGACAACGTTGTCATCAGGAATTTTGCGAGGACGAAAAACCTTCAACCCAGATTTACCGGCCCCTATCAAGTATTGCTGACGACGAGAACTGCTATTCGTGTGGCCGGTCGCAAAAACTGGATCCACACGACGCATGTCAAACGTGTGCCCCTGCCGCTTCCTTACGATAACTGGGTGAAGAAGGGAATTGGTGCCTCTGAGTTTGAACGGACACCCAGGTTTATCCCTTTCAGCGATGCCGAACCAGTAACTGACTCATCGAACTCTGACTCTCCTCCTGAAACTGTTCCTTTGAATTCTGAACATTTGTCCTCTGCATCAGAAGAAACTTTGCCATCTGCGAACTTGAATACTGCAACCTCTGCTGATAACACACTGTTTCCAGATCAAACAGCTCCTGCAAAACTGAGATATAATTTACGATCTCGCAATATGGACAAATAAAGCAGGAAACTGCCTATTTCACACATTTGAAATTTTGACACTTTTGCCTCCAGCCAGGAAGTTTGCTATTGTTTTATTGTTTTAAATTGCCTTGCCGTCTGGGTAGCCGTAGGGTCGTGGCTGTGTGCCTAGTTGAATCTGCGGGGGTCAGACACAAGGTCGATCTTTCTGTTAGTTCTGGGAACTCCCAGGGCTGATAGAGGCATTTTCATCTACGTACACATCATCAGTGGTCGCGAGCGGACTGTAGAAGATGGAGCTTCCTGCGCTGCAACGAGAAAATGTGATTTATGTTTGCAGAAACAGACTTTACAGAATTCTTCATAGCAAATGTTTTCTGATACAATGTGCTATTACATTTTTAATTGTTTTGACAACGTTGGTGGGTGGAATTGTCTTTAGTGTGCATTTAATTTTTATGCCAGTAACTACAGTACCTCCCCTTGATCCTGCTACTTCTACTGTTTCTTCTATACACTCTTTTCACTCGTTTTCTGAACATGAGCAAGCTTGACGCTCAGAATTTATTAACAACACTTTCGTACAACTCTTGCACCAACACCAACTAGTAGTTAACACTACAGACTGCTGGGTGTGTGGCTTGATACCCCACACTATGGATAAAGGCATTCCCTACCTGGTTTTGCCTTTTAGCTATAATGGATCATTTCAGGCCCTTCAGACCATTTTTGCCTATGCCCTTGAAACCTATCCTCCGCGTCCACCACGTTCCACTATATATAACTCTGCCAACAAAGCTTTAGTCCAGGGAATTATTGACATGATCAAGGACGTCAATAATACTCCATCTTACCCTAGAGACGAATTACGAGTATATTTGAGTTGGAACTCCACAGAGTATCGCCTTAGTTTGGGAGAAAGCAAGCGTAAAAGCTCAACTCCAATCTGGGTCGTGCCTCACCGAGGTCAGGTCTGTTTGCAAGGAAATGGGAGAAATCCGAGAGCTCAGCTAGGGAGGAGTGAGTGCGTTGAGACTTACGTGTTTCCGTCTAACTCTTCCCCTGCCTTGCTTACTGCTAGGGGTACCTACTTCATCTGTCAAGACAGAGCGTATACATGGTTGCCTGCTGACTTTTCAGGTTCATGTTATATTGCTCGATTATTGCCTCCAACGTACACTGCTTCTTCAGATTATCACAGGACCAGAGTAGCAAGAGGTGTCTTCAGCAAGGAAGATACCGCTGGTCAGGAAGCTGGAGACTTCTTCAAAGGTTTCCTCCCGTTCTGGGGGCCTATGGCCAATAGTAGAAACATACGTCAGCTAACACGGGGAGTTGAATCTACTATTACCGAAACTGCTGGTGCCCTTAACAACTTAACAGCTGAGCTTCAGGCGGATAGACTCATGACGTTGCAGAACCGTATGGTCCTAGACGTAATACTTGCAGATCGAGGTGGAGTATGCAGAATGATCCAATCGAGCTGCTGTGTTTTTATTCCCAATAATGCTCCAACTGTCTATGAGGCGATCTCTAAGCTACACGAGATTTCCGACTCTATACACGTAGACAAGGGAAACTGGTCCTTCATGGAGTGGTTTTGGACTCTGATATCAGCGTGGGGAGGGAAGGTTCTGATGGTCATTGGTGTCATCTTAGGATTCCTATTCTCATGCTGCCTGATTATCCAGTGTGGTCCAGCTCTGTGTAGTCTCTGTGCTGCAACCTGTTTCAGAAAACCACCTGCGTTTGGAGAAAAGGCACGAGAAAGGATGATGATACAACAGCATGTCACTGACCTGATGAGCATAGAATTAGACTCTGACATAGACTGAGTAATTGCCTATGTAAGGGCAAAAGGAGGGTCTGAGGTTCCGTGACGATTTGAACCCGTGTTTTCAACATTGTCGTAAATACATAATTTTGGTATCAGCGAACCGCAAATGATCCATTTAGCATATCCTGGTGTTTCCGCTATGCTACAAGCAAGAGTACTCCTGTTACAAACACATTTCCGATCTACCCATGGCATCCATTTTAGATCATGGCAGCCATTTTGTGTTTCTTGCCCTCACATAGACAATGGATACGCATTGACCTCTGATTACTTCATTTCGATTAAGGACACGTAGGCTTAGCCGACGATCCACCTCTCTAGTGACACGTGCACCTTAGAGCAACACATGCCGTGGCTGCATGACTCAGCAAAGGCTGCCTCCTCTGCCTGAGGCCAGTCCTGCTATACTGATTCTCGTGTTCATTGGCCTGATCATGATTAGGCGGCCGAAGCTGGTAGCCTTGCCCATTTACGACCCACAAACATCTCTTATCCTGCTTTTCTATCATCTGCACCTGGCTCTGCTCCTTTCCTTCTGGGCCTTTATTAGGGGGAGGTAACGAAATTTACGATGAGGCGGTCCGGGTCTTGAATGAAAATTTGACATGAGATTATGATGGAAAAGTGGGAACCCCTCGTTTGTAATGTTTTGTCATCAGATATTGTCGACGATTCCTGTGCAACGCCAAATATTTATTGTTTAGGACACAAAGGTTTGGGGATGTAGTAACATGTAAAGAATTTGCCTCAAGCCCAAATTTTAGTATATAAGGAGCAACCCTTTTTGTACAAATCGAACAGGCTCCTAGATACTGCCCATGTGTAGTTTCTGTGACTTCTGTGTCCCTGCAGTAATAAACATTTGGTCTTTGACGCCACCATCGAGAAGCCCGTGTTTCTGTTTATTTGTGCACCGAGACAGGTAGAACTCCGGGGTCTTCGGGTGTTATCCCTGACACCTCTGGACGGAACCAAATAGTCCAGAACTCATTTGGTCTTTGACGCCACCATCGAGAAGCCCGTGTTTCTGTTTATTTGTGCACCGAGACAGGTAGAACTCCGGGGTCTTCGGGTGTTATCCCTGACACCTCTGGACAGAACCAAATAGTCCAGAACTCCACCCCACCCCCACACTCTCTATCACATCCGCCGTCGCGGATATCCGGGCCCCGGGAAATTCGTAGGAGGGGCATATAGCGGCCTCCTCCCCTGGGAGGGGCCTATGGCCGTCTCTCCTTAGGCGACCCATCCTTAGTGGGTGCCGCCTCCCAGTGGGAGGGGCCAATGGCCGCCTCCCCCCGGGCGCTTCCATCCATAGTGGGTGGTGCCCCCCTCTAGGGACCCTGAAATTACTGCTCACCGATCATGACCTTACCACCACAGGCCGGATAGTTGACCGGCTATCCGGCCCCCCCAAACTCCTCCTAAAGGTCATGCTTCCTCAAACCCCTTAGCCATGCTATGAAGTCTCCTATGAGTAAAACATTCCCCTCCCGGGACAGGTGAACCCCATCATTCAGATACATGTGATCACCCCAAATGCACCCAGGAGGAATGTTATGCAACTGCGCCGAGCGAAACAATCTACCAATTTTGTTGTTAACCTTCTTCACCGAATGGTTCAGTGCTGACACTGAAAGGCCCCCCCGCCACACCTTTCTAGGAATCATGTGGGACCAGGCAATTGTGCACCCCGGGATTCTTTTTGCCAACCAGCTAACGGCCGACAACACTTGCTCGAGTAATACTCGTCTACCCAGTGTCACAAGTCATTGCCCCCCAGGTGTACTATGACTACAGATGGCGGTGACCTCTGCCGCCCTAAGAGACCCTCAATAAACGATTCGAATTGGTCAATACAGAGCCCGCCCCTTCCATGGAAGGCCACTCTGTACCCGTATTCCCCAGCTGCGCGAGTCGCGTCACCTGCTATGAATACGTCCCCAGCCCGCCTCACGTATGAGTGGCCCACGACACAAACCACTCTCTCCTCAGACGGTGATCCATGACCGCTGGTACTGGGTCGACTGCAAATTCCACCCCGCATGACATGCTCGCGAAACTGTAAATCAAACAGAAGACAAGAAGCGTGAGTGCATGTAACTTGACTTCACAACATGTGCAATCGCATATACCTTTTAAAACAATTCGAGGACCATCGTCCTAACTGTTTCACTTCTTCTGCACTCTGACCCCTAGCTGTAGCCTCAGTAGCAGCCCCTATCCTAAAGGAGTGGGTCCCGAAATCGCACGGGTCCATGCCCGCCGCAGCGATTGTCAGTGCTAGCACCCTCTGGAACTGAAACCTCATCAGTGGGGTGGCATCGATGTGCCTCAGCAAACTCCCCCCCCATGTATCTGCCCTCAGTGCCAAGTATTCCTCTATACACATTATCGGGCACGTGGGGGACCCTCGCATGCGCTGGACAACAACACTGTTTCCCATCGCTCCCTGGTCAGTTTTGGACTTAGTTATCGTGACTATCATCGAATCACCCTTAATTAGGATGTGATCCCTGCACAAGCCACCCTCCACATCTTTCTTATTTCTTGCGACCAGTTCGCTCACCCGCATAGCCCCATGGAACGCTAATGCGAAAGCTGCCCGGAACAGCACCGCTTCGAATTGGGAGGAGCATGTCGTGCCTAGTTTTGCCATGAGCAGGGACAACCTTTCTAAGCCGATCGGGCGCCTCTCGTCTTGCTTGCGACCCTCGAGGCGCTGCCAGCCGCGAAGGGCTTGTTTCGCCAAAAAGGAACCTGTTGGGTCTTTGATGCCATGCACCTGTGCCATGAATGAGATGGCCGCCCTGTGTCTATTGGCCGTAGCCGCTGATCGGCCTTCTCTGTGCAGTGCTACCAGGAACCCAAGGAAGGAATCCTCCTGACCCCAGTTCTGACTCCCTGTCGGACCCAAAAATGCACAATAGGAACGAAACGCTCCTTCGTATGCTTTCCTCGTCCTGGGGACTAAGCTTGCTGCCACGAGGTCTTGTAATCCGGGGCACCGATTAGCCAGAGTGCTTCGGGGAATGGTGCTGCCACTAGGTCCGCTGTAGGTAGATAAACCCTGAACGCCTGCATATGTGAACGAGAGAGTGCATCAGCCGCATGATTCAGTACACCCGGCACATGTTTCGCCCTGAACTGTACATTCAGTCTCATGCAAAGCAGCACAATTTCCTTCAACAATCTCAAGATCCATTTGCAGCGTGCTGCCTGTTGGTTAATGCATTCGACAACAGTCATATTATCAGACCAAAATACCACCGAGCGGTCTCGGAACTCGTTCGGCCATGCCATTAGAGCAACAAAAATAGGGAATAGCTCAAGGAACCCTATGTTACCTGTGAGACCGCTGGTGTGCCACCACGTCGGCCATGTTTGCGCCGAGCATCGATTACCAAAGATGGCGCCAAATCCCACGCTCCCCGCCGAGTCGGTCCACAAACCCAGCTCGTCCGAGGACGCTGGCGGCTTGTTCCACACCACTCGACCGTTGAAGTCCGCCAGGAATGCCAACCAAATGCGCATGTCCTGGCGAACCTCTGCAGACAGTCTCGTGCGGTGGTGTCCTTCTTTGAGACCAGCCATAGCTTGTGCAATAGAGCGTGAAAACGGGCGGGCCATTGGTATCACTCTCAAGGCAAAGTTAAGCTAACCCACTGCTTGCTGTAACTGGTGCAGAGTCACTTTCGCCTTACCAAGGCAAAGTTCCAGGGAAGCCCTAAATTTAGATACCTTTCCCACTGGCAAACGGAAACATCCCTCCACAGAATCGAGCTCAATTCCCAGAAACTCAAGTGAAGTAGATGGTCCAACCGTCTTACCGGGTGCCAATGGCACTCCAAACTCCCTCATGAGGATGCAAAAGTACTGTAGCGCCTGCGCACATTTCGTGTCGCCGGCTGCTCCCAAGAACAGAAAGTCATCTAGGTAATGCATAACATGCCTATGCCCCATGGCCTCGGTGAATGCCCACTCTAAAAAACAGCTGAATTTTTCAAAATAGGCACAAGAAATGGAGCAACCCATCGGCATGCATTTATCCATGTAATAACGTCCTTGGAACGCAAAACCTAGCAAACGCTGATCCTGTGGGTGTACCGGGAGCAACCGGAACGCTGATTCGATATCTGATTTCGCCATCAGCGCCCCGAGGCCCAGGCGATTCAACATGGTGACGGCATCATCGAACGATGTGTACCGCACCGAACAGACTTCTGGGTCAATAGCATTGTTTACTGAGAAACCCCTTGGAGCAGACAGATTATGGATCAGCCTAAACTCCCCCGGGTCCTTTTTGGGGACCACCCCTAACGGGGAACTGATGAAATTCGCCACTGGCGGGAGCCGAAAAGGCCCAGCCACTTGGCCTAGGCTCACCTCTTTAGCGATTTTTCTTTCCACCACACCTGGATTATTCTGTGCTGAAAGCTCGTTTTTGCAAAAGGGTTCCCCACGAAAATCCCCCGCCGGGATGTGGAAGCCATATAAGAATCCCTTCCTCAACACCCCAGCGGAGACATAATCAGGGTATTTGTTTAACCAAGGAGTCATAGCCATGAGATCAACGGGAGTAGGCAATTGTACCCAACAATCCACCTCAGTCCTGCTTGGACCCTCCTTTACCTCCCGCCCGCTATTTTTCGATCTGCATGAACTCTCCGTGTGAGAGGAATTCCCACAACCCGCACACACGTGCTTGAACCTACATGTACCTTGCGGTCTGTTACAATTGCCTCTATTGAAGCCCCAACAGACCCCCGCTTTCCACCATTCCTGCCGGTTTTCGGCTGGTGATCGTCACCGGTGCCTGCTCGAAAGGGCACCGCGGGCTTCTGGCGGGAAACCCCCGACCCATTCCCACCTGGCGAGGAAGTTCTTGCCGCCCCAGGCAGGAGCTGTTTATGCCAAGAAATTGAGTCGAGGCAATCCCATGTCAGAGAGGAATCATACTCTTTTGCTTTACGGAACTTCATGTCGTAACTGTAGGAAGGTGGCTACCTGACTATGGTTACCCCAGATTTTTTGCCTTGTGTTTAGCTGGTTTTTGACTTAGTTGGCCTGGTTCCCTGCTAATCAGGGCCCCAGGCTATCTGCTCTCTCTGTAAAATGGATTCCATGTACCCTAGGTGCATAACTAGATTGGCTTGGGTCACCTTATCAGCCCCTGTACAGAGCACTATAGGTGCCCAGGGCATAGGTGCATCCAAGGCCTACCAGGGGCTGCAGCATATCTTTTGCCACCCCTGGCTGGCTATCTAAAATTGACACAACTGGCTGATCACTCAGCTGGGGCAAGGTGGTGTAATCACCCCTTGCTTAGATATAGTATGCCTATATCTAAACCTATCTGGACACATATAAACCTGTGAGCCACTCCTATGGCAGGCCTTAACAATCCTGAAGGCAGAGTGCATGGTTTAATGTGAGATGGTGCTCTAGCATGAGCTGAGCCTGTCTGCAGCTGTCGGGACCAATTCCCTTAGCTGTTCCGGGATAATGCCAAACCATATACTATTAAGTGCATTATAATCCTCGCGGTTATATGTCAACTTTGGTTTGGCTTTATCAAAACATGTCGTGTAAGGTGTCATACGATTTGGAATACTACCCCCTCGCCAGTCCTGGCGACGGGGGTAGCATTCCACCCCTCTAGAGGGGACGACATGTTACTTTTGCTAAAACGCGGTTGATTTTTAAAAGAGCCTCAGATCCACAAAATGGATGCTTCTGCCACAGACACATGTCTGACCTCCTGCTGCAGACCGAAACTCAGCAGAGGAGGCCTGGACAAAGGATTTCCTGTCACAGGGAGGTGTGACACCACCCCAGACAGGAGATAGTGGATTGTAGCAGGGAGGTTTGAATGAAACCAGACAGTGCCTGGGGAGCACAAGGCTTCCCCTTGCATAATCCGGTCAAACCGGTTCTGGGGCAGCCCAGCCCCAGCTCCAGTGAGACCTGGACAAAGGAAAGGGGGTGTAACCACCCCCCTTCCTGGTCCCACCCATAGGGGAGGGACCTAGCAGGAGATCCACCCCTCAGATTGGAATAAGAGGGGGAGCAGTGCCAATGCAACTCAGATCATCCTGAAATCAACTTTAAACTAAGAAGACGACTGGACTTCGACATTCTGATGACAGAAGACTGAAGAGCATCTCCCTTGTGGCCTAGGAGGGGCCACCCTGTGAACACAGGCATCACCCAGCACCTCGACGTCTGCTTTGCCGCCGCTTCCCGCCGGAGTCCGAGTGCAGAGCCTGACAAGACCCAGCTTCCCAGACTTCCCTCAGCCCGATCCACAGTCCCTGCAAAGAAGGGACCCGTGGAGGCACTGAGAGACGTGGGAGCGGCCATCTTGAAAGACCCCCGAGACGCTGACTGCGCAGCACCCGAGGCACCCTCGACTCTGTGCTTTGGGATTTGAAAAGCCCCACAACCGAGCAGCATTTGCACCAAAGACCAGCCCTCCAGCATCTCCACGATCTGCGTGGGGCCCTTTTGCTTTTTGCCACTCGACTCGCCATCCCGGCCGCTTGTCACGTGGTCAGCGGCCATCTTGGCGACGAAACCTACGATTTACACTGTGGGTCTAGTTGCTCCAGACCTGCCCTCGCTCCTGTAGAAAGGAGTACCCGCTCAGACCTTGCTGGTCCAAATAATAAGCCTTTTTCACTTTCCCCGTGGCTTGCATTAGCCAAGGCTTGTTTGCTTCAATCGAGTTGCCGACACCGCCATCAGCTAGAGCCTTTGAGGGACAGCTCGTGATCGACTCCTGGACGTCCTTGACCTCTTCGTGTTCACGTGGCTGCAGAGAGAAGCAACCCCTGATCACCTGTTTGCACCCGACTTTGACTGGTTCCAATCTGGTTCCACGGTGGTCACTGGTCAGTGACTTTGAACATTGTCCCCTCTGCTTTCAGGTCTTCACCACTTCAGATCCACCCTTGGATCCACCGGACACTTCTGCTTCACATCGCCTGCAGCTGCAACAGCTCCAAGCACCAAGAGCCTGCGTGTCAAGACCCGACGCCACTTCGACCCTGTGCACCCACGGCCTGTGGGTGAGGTAACATTGCAACGCCGGTGTTCCCACACTGGTACACACCTCTAGGGTCTGTGTCTAAAGTTTTGTGTTCCTAGGTTCAGCGGAAGTATCTTTTAATTCACTTTAACTGACTTTTACGCGCCATTGACAGTGCATTGGTGCGCGCCGCACTTTCCGTGCTGCACCCGTCTCCTGTGGGCTACTCCCGACTTCATCATTGCTAGTCCTAACTGCTCCCAGCGAATCTCTAGGCCCTAGGCCTAACCATTGTTCGATAAGTGTTACTTATACCACTTTTTTTAGTATATGGTCTGAGTGGCCACCCGCCCTCATCCATAATTGTGCAACTTCATATGTTTAACAGTGCTTTTGATTTAACGCTTGTGCCCCTTTCCTCATAAAGAGTACTGGGGAGTAATTTAGAAATAAATACATATATTTTTATAATATATACTTGTGTGGTGTCCTTTCATTTGATTACAGGATTGTATGTGGTAAAACAGCTCGCTTAACACGACCTCTTAAGTTAAGCCTTTAAGGCTGCTTAGTCCATGCTACCACTAGGATAGCTTGTCTAACAAGGTTGACTTACAACCTGACATCTTTGGGGTTTGTTTGGACTGATACCAAGTGGTTCCAGAATTGGAAACACTACATATCAGGCCAACTTCTCACATTGGTGTGCAGCGGTGCGGATTTGAGCTTGCTGTTTGTTTTACCATTGCAATCTTTATCAAATTGAAAGATCACATCAAGTACCTCTAGGTACATATAAATCAAAAGCTTAGCATATTAAGTTCTACTGAACTTAGTAGTTGTAGATTAAAGGGATTAGCACACCCTGACTACAACTCACTAGCAAGGTACAGTAGGAAACCACTTAGTGTAGGTAAGTGCACCACTTACACCTCACTAGCAGTCATGTCTGATACAGGTAGAGCTTCAGGCTCTGCTCCTGTAATAGTTGATCCTATAGGGACAACATCCAGATATGACAACCTTAGCCACAAAGACCTGAGTGCCTTGTGCACAGCCAGGGGGCTAAAAAAGGGCAGAGGCCCTACCATTCCTTCCCTAGTAGCTCTCCTAGAAAAGGATGATCTAGATAAGGTGAGTCAGGCTCCCTTAGATTCAGGTGAAGGGATAAACTCCCCTGAGAATGAGAATCTTCCAGAAGAAGAATAGGAGGAGGAAGAGGAAGAGGAAGGCTCTGATGTAGAAGAGCCTGAAGATCAGGATCAGGAGGGAAACCAGGTACAGGTTGCCAGGCTTAACCAGGCCAACTTGGACCTACATGGGAATGGAGAGGGCCAGCACCACTCCAGATCTCATAACCAAATTCTCCCAGGTAACAGGAGGGTGAGATCTCTATCAAGGGATTCTCATCTTTCTAGTGCCTCAAGAGAATCTCAAAGAGGAATGACTTCCTCCCAGAGAAAAGAGCATAGGGCCAGGATGAGGGCTGTCCAACTCCAAATAGAAAGGGAAGAGGTAGCCTTGGCTCAAGCTAAACTTGCTTTAGCAAGAGAAAGAAAATTGTGTGGCTTAGATGCCACTGGTGGCAGCAAAGTTCCTAAAGAGAAACCCAGGTCCTATGATAGTAGAAACCTGACAAAGATTGTGCCCCCCTATCAGGAAGGGGATGACATCCACAAATGGATGACTGCTCTGGAGAGAGCCTGCATGGTACAGCAGGTTCCTGAGGAACAGTGGGCAGCAATCTTATGGTACTCCTTTTCAGAGAAAGGGAGGGATAGGCTCCTCACTGTCAGACATGAGGATGCCAGCAATTACAAAGTCCTGAAGAGTGTTCTGATAGATGGGTTTGGCTTAACCACTGAACAGTACAGGTTAAAGTTCAGAGACACCCAGAAGACACAGACTCAGGACTGGACTGATTTTGTTGATTGTGCAACTAAGGCTCTGGAGGGTTGGCTAAATGGCAGCAAAGTACATGACTTCACAGGATTGTATAATTTGATTATGAGGGAGCAGATCCTAAGTAATTGTCAGAACCAGCTCTTACACCAGCTCCTGGTGGACTCAGATTTGACCTCTCCCCAAGAATTGGGAAAGAGGGCAGATAAATGGGTCAGAACCAGGATTAGGCCTAAGAATCAGGACAATAACCAGAAGAAGGAGTCTATCAAGCCTCAAGATAAGGGTGGGGATAAAAGTAAAGAAAACACTTCCCCAGGGCCCCAAAACTCCAAGAAGGGGGGTGGGTCCCAAGACACTTCATCAACTGAGAAAAAGCCTTATTGTCATGCCTGTAAACAGGTTGGGCATTACAAAACAGACAGCTGTTGTCCCAAGAATGGCAATAAAGAAAACATACCTCCAAAGCCAGCTCCAACACCTCCTGTTACTGTCAGCAGTAATCCCCCAGGAAGTGGGAGCACACCCAGGAATCTGGGTGGGTTTACTTTTGGAGCCCAAGGGGACCCTGGCCTATCCAGGTCCCCATCCCCAAATGATCTTGTCTATGAGACTGGCATGGGGTTTGCCAACTTCTCTGTTTGCCCAAATACCTTGAGCAAATATAGACAAGAACCCATCATCAATGGTTTGAAAGTTGAAGCTTTTAGAGACACAGGGGCTAGCATCACCATGGTGGCTGACTGTATAGTCCCCTCTAAGCAACTTTTACCAGGTGCCACATACCAGGTAACAAACATTGATGGCATCCAAACAAATCATCCCATGGCAGTAGTAAGTCTCAGCTGGGGAGGTGTCATTGGCCCAAAGAGAGTGGCAGTGTCACCAAACTTGCCTGTAGACTGTCTACTGGGTAATGATTTGGAAATCTCAGCCTGGGCTGAGGTTGAACAGGAAATCCATTCTAGAATGGTAAATTCCAATGGAAAGGTTAGTGGGGCTGTACTGGCTATAGCCCCAATTCAAGATGTCCTTCCTGAAAAGGTTGGTAGGGCTGAGCAACTCTCTGCCCCATCTTTACCAGAAGCTCTTCCAAGACAGAATAGCAAAGCTGTTATGATAACAGCAGAAACCCAAACTGAGTCTCCTCCTGAAAAGGTTGGTGGGGCTGTGATGGCCACAGCCCAAACTCAAACAGATATGTGTGTTGTGAAGCCTGAAATGATGGATCACTCCACCCAAACTGAGAGCATGGAGGAGGAAGAGAAATCTCCCCCTCACCAGACATTAGGACAGGATCAGCCTCCTCAGGGACCTGATCTTACCCCTGATGAAGGAACTGCCCCAGAGGTTGTTAGGCCTGGCCTGACAGAGCCTCTGATGGCAGTGGACCCTTCTCAGGTGGGATCCAGTCTGGAGCAGGTAACCTGCCCCTCTCTACCTTGCCTCAGTCAGCCCAGGGCTGCAGAGGACAAGAAGGACAGTGAGACCCAGAGGGCCCCCTGTCAAATAAAGCACCCCCATCAACAGATTAGGGGCACCAAAACTAGTAGGCCTAGTAAGGTGAAAACTTTAAAAACTCCTGAGGGAGCCCCCTTAAAAACAGTTAGGGACCTCCCACAGATGGATTCTGTTGGGCACAGCCAAACCTGGGACCCAAAGGGCCCAAACCTGAACTGTCCCTCCAGCAAGCCAAACAGAGGGACCCAGCCTCCAGCTTTAGGTAGCCAGAGGTTGACCCTGAGAGCTCAGTGCAACTCAGTTGAAGAAAGAAAGGCACACATGGTGGAAGATAATTGGAGGAAGTTGAGCCCAAAAATAGTGGAGCCTCACTTCAATACTCCATATCCAAACCAGCCTTTAACTTTGCATAAACACACCCAAGGTAGTGATTCCCTATGGTGGAGACCCTCTAATACCCCTAGGGTGAGGGACTGCTTAGTGGACCATGAGACAGGGGGTACCCATGCTAGTGCAGGTACTTCCTTATATGGCCACTCAGGCAATAACGGCTTACCTGGCCAAGGATAGCCTTATCTCCTTTCGTTTGGGGGGGGGGTTATGTAGGAAGGTGGCTACCTGACTATGGTTACCCCAGATTTTTTGCCTTGTGTTTAGCTGGTTTTCGACTTAGTTGGCCTGGTTCCCTGCTAATCAGGGCCCCAGGCTATCTGCTCTCTCTGTAAAATGGATTCCATGTACCCTAGGTGCATAACTAGATTGGCTTGGGTCACCTTATCAGCCCCTGTACAGAGCACTATAGGTGCCCAGGGCATAGGTGCATCCAAGGCCTACCAGGGGCTGCAGCATATCTTTTGCCACCCCTGGCTGGCTATCTAAAATTGACACAACTGGCTGATCACTCAGCTGGGGCAAGGTGGTGTAATCACCCCTTGCTTAGATATAGTATGCCTATATCTAAACCTATCTGGACACATATAAACCTGTGAGCCACTCCTATGGCAGGCCTTAACAATCCTGAAGGCAGAGTGCATGGTTTAATGTGAGATGGTGCTCTAGCATGAGCTGAGCCTGTCTGCAGCTGTCGGGACCAATTCCCTTAGCTGTTCCGGGATAATGCCAAACCATATACTATTAAGTGCATTATAATCCTCGCGGTTATATGTCAACTTTGGTTTGGCTTTATCAAAACATGTCGTGTAAGGTGTCATACGATTTGGAATACTACCCCCTCGCCAGTCCTGGCGACGGGGGTAGCATTCCACCCCTCTAGAGGGGACGACATGTTACTTTTGCTAAAACGCGGTTGATTTTTAAAAGAGCCTCAGATCCACAAAATGGATGCTTCTGCCACAGACACATGTCTGACCTCCTGCTGCAGACCGAAACTCAGCAGAGGAGGCCTGGACAAAGGATTTCCTGTCACAGGGAGGTGTGACACCACCCCAGACAGGAGATAGTGGATTGTAGCAGGGAGGTTTGAATGAAACCAGACAGTGCCTGGGGAGCACAAGGCTTCCCCTTGCATAATCCGGTCAAACCGGTTCTGGGGCAGCCCAGCCCCAGCTCCAGTGAGACCTGGACAAAGGAAAGGGGGTGTAACCACCCCCCTTCCTGGTCCCACCCATAGGGGAGGGACCTAGCAGGAGATCCACCCCTCAGATTGGAATAAGAGGGGGAGCAGTGCCAATGCAACTCAGATCATCCTGAAATCAACTTTAAACTAAGAAGACGACTGGACTTCGACATTCTGATGACAGAAGACTGAAGAGCATCTCCCTTGTGGCCTAGGAGGGGCCACCCTGTGAACACAGGCATCACCCAGCACCTCGACGTCTGCTTTGCCGCCGCTTCCCGCCGGAGTCCGAGTGCAGAGCCTGACAAGACTCAGCTTCCCAGACTTCCCTCAGCCCGATCCACAGTCCCTGCAAAGAAGGGACCCGTGGAGGCACCGAGAGACGTGGGAGCGGCCATCTTGAAAGACCCCCGAGACGCTGACTGCGCAGCACCCGAGGCACCCTCGACTCTGTGCTTTGGGATTTGAGAAGCCCCACAACCGAGCAGCATTTGCACCAAAGACCAGCCCTCCAGCATCTCCACGATCTGCGTGGGGCCCTTTTGCTTTTTGCCACTCGACTCGCCATCCCGGCCGCTTGTCACGTGGTCAGCGGCCATCTTGGCGACGAAACCTACGATTTACACTGTGGGTCTAGTTGCTCCAGACCTGCCCTCGCTCCTGTAGAAAGGAGTACCCGCTCAGACCTTGCTGGTCCGAGTAATAAGCCTTTTTCACTTTCCCCGTGGCTTGCATTAGCCAAGGCTTGTTTGCTTTAATCGAGTTGCCGATACCGCCATCAGCTAGAACCTTTGAGGGACAGCTCGGGATCGACTCCTGGACGTCCTTGACCTCTTCGTGTCCACGTGGCTGCAGAGAGAAGCAACCCCTGATCACCTGTTTGCACCCGACTTTGACTGGTTCCAATCTGGTTCCACGGTGGTCACTGGTCAGTGACTTTGAACATTGTCCCCTCTGCTTTCAGGTCTTCACCACTTCAGATCCACCCTTGGATCCACCGGACACTTCTGCTTCACATCGCCTGCAGCTGCAACAGCTCCAAGCACCAAGAGCCTGCGTGTCAAGACCCGACGCCACTTCGACCCTGTGCACCCACGGCCTGTGGGTGAGGTAACATTGCAACGCCGGTGTTCCCACACTGGTACACACCTCT
Organism: Lissotriton vulgaris; assembly: GCF_964263255.1. NCBI lineage: Eukaryota > Metazoa > Chordata > Amphibia > Caudata > Salamandridae > Lissotriton > Lissotriton vulgaris. Next base: position 28,215 of record NW_028249787.1, read on the forward strand.
AGGGTCTGTGTCTAAAGTTTTGTGTTCCTAGGTTCAGCGGAAGTATCTTTTAATTCACTTTAACTGACTTTTACGCGCCATTGACAGTGCATTGGTGCGCGCCGCACTTTCCGTGCTGCACCCGTCTCCTGTGGGCTACTCCCGACTTCATCATTGCTAGTCCTAACTGCTCCCAGCGAATCTCTAGGCCCTAGGCCTAACCATTGTTCGATAAGTGTTACTTATACCACTTTTTTTAGTATATGGTCTGAGTGGCCACCCGCCCTCATCCATAATTGTGCAACTTCATATGTTTAACAGTGCTTTTGATTTAACGCTTGTGCCCCTTTCCTCATAAAGAGTACTGGGGAGTAATTTAGAAATAAATACATATATTTTTATAATATATACTTGTGTGGTGTCCTTTCATTTGATTACAGGATTGTATGTGGTAAAACAGCTCGCTTAACACGACCTCTTAAGTTAAGCCTTTAAGGCTGCTTAGTCCATGCTACCACTAGGATAGCTTGTCTAACAAGGTTGACTTACAACCTGACATCTTTGGGGTTTGTTTGGACTGATACCAAGTGGTTCCAGAATTGGAAACACTACATATCAGGCCAACTTCTCACAGTAACCTTTCCATTCACCCCCCTCATATGTTTCATAAAAATCCATTATACGTTCCTGATAACAAGACAGTTCGGGCAATACCTCGGGCTTACGTTCACCAATAATCGCAGTAAACATTGCAAAGGCCTTAGCCCAATTCGTTATCGTCTACTCAACCCTGAACTCCGCCATCTTGGCGCGCCAGACGCTCGGGTGCCACAAATCTTTCTGTCTTTTAGGTGTTTTTGACAGACAGCCCGGTGGCAGTGGGCTCGTTTGCTGACATTGAGGGAGTTGAGAGAGAGAGAGAGCACCTCTCTGTACTTTTAGCATTCCGCCCCGCTGTATGCGAGCGGCGGCGCTTTCACGCAGCGCATTGTCTTTTAAATTGAATTTTTAACCTCACCTTTTGTTGTGCAGGGCTCTAACCTTATTTTCCGGTTTTCAGAGGCGAGTGGCTGGCTGGGGGCTGTTTGTTACCTCGGGCTCCCAGTGGCAGCGGGCGCCATCTTTGATTGGGATTCAATTCCCATGAAGCTTCCCTGAGACTCCACCCTCGTCCTGCCCCTATTTAGGAGGGCGTTTCACTCCTCTCTCGGTGTTTGACAGACAGCCCGGTGGCAGTGGGCTCGTTTGCTGACATTGAGGGAGTTGAGAGAGAGAGAGAGCACCTCTCTGTACTTTTAGCATAACGCCCCGCTGTATGCGAGCGGCGGCGCTTTCATGCAGCGCATTGTCTTTTAAATTGAATTTTTAACCTCACCTTTTGTTGTGCAGGGCTCTAACCTTATTTTCCGGTTTTCAGAGGCGAGTGGCTGGCTGGGGGCTGTTTGTTACCTCGGGCTCCCAGTGGCAGCGGGCGCCATCTTTGATTGGGATTCAATTCCCATGAAGCTTCCCTGAGACTCCACCCTCGTCCTGCCCCTATTTAGGAGGGCGTTTCACTCCTCTCTCGGTGTTTGACAGACAGCCCGGTGAGGTTCCGTGGCAATTGTAAGTGGTGTTTTCGACTCGTACGAGTATAGTCGAGTCTGGTATCTATGAACCGCAAATGACGAGTTTAGTAAGTGTGCGCAGTTTCGCTGTGCTAACTTAAACCGTTCGTTTGTTATGTGGGTTTTTCATCTGTACCCACGGGTTCCATCTTAGATACGGCATCCATTTTGTCTCTTGCCCTCAAGTAGCCAGCGAACGGACGTTGTCCGCTTCGCGACCCTGGGACTCCCAAGATATCTGCGGAAGACACATGTTCTTTGTGAGTGTCTTTATGATGAGGGGGTTGCTACTGTAAGGCAGATGGCGCCGCTCGAGGCTCATCTCGCCGCACGGACTTATTATCTCAGCCGTGCATCTCATTAGGCACGTCCCTTTGATGCCTGTATCTCGTGTTTCTCGATACCTCCCCTTTTACACCCTTTCCGATCTCCCCACTGTCTCCGTCTTCCTCTACACCTGTCCTTGTTCCTATTTCGATTTGTTTTACTGTTGATTGGAATTTGCTAATGGTGGGAAGATGGTTTTTACAGTTGGGAACCGCCAAATGTCTCCGCACTTATGTTCCGGACCTCATGTGTTTCAAAGTGACCAAAGCGACCCCTCTGGGGGATAATGGTGGGAACCGGGTTGTAAACTTTTGTGTTCAATGTTATCCTATGGGTAAAAACTGTATAAAAGGAGCGATTCACAGAACCAATTTGAAGCAGTCTCCCCAAGTTGCACGCTGTGTACTTGTCGTGATCTCTGTGTTCCCTGCAGCAAATAAACCTTGAATCTTTGACGTCGAAGGAAGTGTCCCGTGTCTCTGTGATTCGTACGCCGGAGCAGGTTACCCACGAAGGTTTCAGGTGTTGTGCCCTGGAACCGCTGGGTCTTAAAGAACCCGGTCCTTCAGTTGGCGCCCAACGTTGGGCTGCATCAGTGGTACCGGTCCAAGCACGACGATCGTGAGGAACTTCGTGTGAAATCTCCGAGGGAAGGTGCACTCCGCTTCATCGATCCTGTTGTCGAAATAAGTGGCCCGAAGACTTTTCCCGCGAAGATTCCCGCCTCCGGACGGCTGCGACGGACTGCTGCCCTGACTGTAGACCTGTTTTGGCGCCTGGCGTAGACCTTGGTATAGCGAGACGATTGACGGGCCTTCCTGGTGACGCCATCGATCTTTGAGTTAAGTATTTGTGGGTCGCTCCCATAGTTCTTGGTTGTTGACACTTTAGCGAGTGTTTTTGTTGTTAGCGCTGTGTGAGTGTTTTTGTCGGTGACACTTTGCTAGCGTACTTTGTTGTGTTGTTTGACGACTGCAGCCGCCAAAAACCGAGGGTTTTTGTTCTTTGCTGGGACTTGGTAAATCCCGTAACCCTTGAAGTTTGTGAAACTCGGCTAGTGTGCAAGATGCCTGGTCGCAGTACTTTGTTTAGTTGTTTCAGATCTTGTGGTACGGATTCCCGACTGGAGGACTCGTGTCCGATACCTCCGGTTGGAACTCCCACGTATGAGCTCTATAGTAAGCATGGGCTAGGCCCAGTTACCTTTAACGATTACTGGATTAAATATACGAAAAAGGATGGCGACCTTCGTTGGCCACCTCATGGTAGCTTCGAGGCCCCGATTTTAGATAATCTAGAGATTAAATTGTTTGAAAGAAAGTCAAGGCCGGCCATGTTTGATGCCTTTCGGTTGTGGCGCAAAGAAGCCCGACAGAAAGAAATCAGACAGACTAAACGTAATCAGCGAGATAATGTTGCTACCATAGTGAAGAAAGCAGAGCAATTTCAGCATGATAAGGAGGTTAAGGATAAGGAAGTGTTTGACCGATTACAGCGTATGACTGTAGATAAATGTTACCCCGCTTTACCAACGGAGTCGGAAAAGAAGGAAGAGCCAGTTGAGGATCCCTTAATGTCTTATCTTATGAAGTCGCCACCTCCGTACGTACAGGGTACCGCAGTTCCTGTGGTTCCTGCCGTACCTGTTCTTCCACCTAATCCGCCTGTGCCTGTTCCTCAACCTGCACCCGTTCTTCCGACTGTTCCTGCTCCTTTGCCTGGTTCTATTCCTACTGCTCCTCCGCTTCCACATACTTCTGTTCCCGCTACTGCTCCCGCTACTGCTCCTGTTTTGTTAACTCCTGCTGTTGCTACTGTTTCTACTCCTTCTCTTGTTAGTCCTGTATCGTATGCTTCTCCCTCTACTCGTAGTCGCAATTCTCCTCTTGCGGCTAGCTTCTTTCATTCTCTCGGACCTGTTCATGGGTCCGCTGGTTCTGATGGTCCTCAGAGACGTAGTCAGCTTCCTGGAAACAGAGAACGCGTAGCGTTATATAATATGGCGATGGGTTGGATGGTGAATCCTCTTAGGTGTCCACCCCGTGTTGTCCTCGATACATTTTGTCAATTCAATGTACCAACCCAGAGATATGTGTTTAATGAAATGTGTAAGTTCCTTTATGATCAAATAGCGGCTGATGCGCCTGACGAGGTGCTGACCGCCCTGTCTGATCTTCAGCTTCAGTTCGCAAATGGACTGATAGTGGATACTAATGTTCGACGTGCCGTTGAACGCTTGCTATCTCTTCGTCCCGCTCCGATACCTCATGCATTGTTTGTTGAGGATATTGAAAAACAGCCAGACGAGTCTGGCCAATACCCTATGCGTGAAGTTCCACCGGTTTGGATGCCAGGTAACCCCGCAGCTGCCCCTCCGGTCCCGCCGTATTTCCAGAGAGTATGGATACATCTCCCATGGAAACGATCGGAAGTATTGCAGGTGAAGCAATCTTTGCCTGACCCTCGCAAAAATCCTGCAGGGTATTACAAAGAATTATCGCAGCTCGTGGATGCTACGGTAATGAATCTTGCCGATATCGACATGTTGTTTGGCAATGTCATACCGCAACCGGTATGGGCTAAGATTCGTCAGGAAAATCACACAAATGAACTAGGTGGTGATTGGGCGGCCATTATAGCGGCAGATGGGTTGCAAGTTGGCGGCGCTAAGCCTGAACAGTTGATTGCTGCTCTCCCTCAAAGAATAATAACATTAATGAAAACTCTTATGCCAGCTATGAGAGTGAATTGGGACAAATTGTCAGCCTGTAAGCAGAAGAAGGATGAGAGTGTTTCCGACTTCTTTACGAGGTTCGAGGAAGCATTCATTGACCATAGTGGACAGGATATGGGTACCGAGGGTGGTCAGAGATTGTTTGTGGATAAATTTGTTTCGAATTTATTGCCCGATTTGAGCAATAAATTGAGAAATTCGGAAAGTGCATGGGCCGTTTCTACTTCGGCTCAGATATTGGCTACGGCACAATACTATGAGAATAGAGAGAAAGAAGAGAACGACCGTGCTGATAAAAAGACGAAAGAGCTCAAAACTAAAGTGTTGTTGCAACAAGCGTATCCTCCACGTTCAAATCAGACTAATTCGCAACAGAATAGGTCACAGCCACAATCGAACAGATCCCAAACCCGTAATGACTCCTCCTCCCAAAGATCCTCGTTAGGGTACAATCAATGTGCTTATTGTAGACAGGAGGGACACATTAAATTCAATTGCCCTGTTTTGAATGAACGTAACAATGGTAACTCATCTAGAGGAGGTCGTGGTGGTTCGCAGCAAACATCACGTGGTAGAGGTCGTGGTGCTCAGAATGATCGCTCAGATAACTCATCCAATTCTAATAATTGTTTCGATCAACGTGGATCATCGCAAGGACGATCTGCGCAGTACAATGTAGACGATTATTACGTCGATCAGGGAACTGACGACAGTAATTACTAGGACAGCCAAAGACAAGGAGAGGGAGTGGTATCAGTTCCGGTTGATCAGAGAGGGCCTTACGTCACAGTTGCTACATCGGGCGTCGTTGAGCCTTTTCTGTTGGACACTGGTGCAGCGAAAAGTTCTATCATGTATTCGAAACTCCCTGGCGCACCTTTGTCTGGCTTAACAAATGTTTCCGTTGGATTCTCTGGCGCCCCCGTTAGCAATCCAGTTTCGCGCCCTTTGCCCCTTAAAATTGGGCCTCATGAGCTAGAAGCTCCGTTGATTTTAACCACGGGTTGTGGCGAAAATCTTTTGGGCCTGGATTTGCTTAAACGTTTGTACGCAACTTTGTATTGTTCCCCTGCGGGTGTAAAGCTTACGTTAGGAGAAAGGGTTGTCTCTCCTATGTATTTGTCCCTCGATAAGCTCCCACCGGAATTGAGTTCTCTTCCTGTGTCTTTGTGGGCAACAGGTCCAAATGACGTGGGCCTGCTTGATATCTCCCCTTATGTTGTTCAGTTGAAATCCAATGTGCGATTGCCACGTATTCCCCAATATCGTATCTCCCTTGATGGTGAACGAGCACTGTTGGCGATCATCTATGATTTGATCGAGAAAGATGTTATTGAGGAGACTAGGGGAAACGTGTGCAACAGCCCTGTGCTGCCCATTCTTAAACGTACAGATCCTTCAAAGCCGCCTGTTTATCGCTTTGTTATCGATTTACGGGAGGTAAATAAAATTGTGGTTCCTCAATTTCCTGTTGTGCCTGACATCACGGCGCTACTGACTCTGATTCCAGCTTCTGCATCGTGGTTTTCGGTGATTGATTTGAAAAATGCGTTTTTCAGCATCCCGATTGCCGAGGAGAGCAGGGACCTTTTCGGTTTCTCTCTCGGTGGACGTAGCTTCCGGTTCAAACGCGCTCCTCAGGGCTACTGTGAAAGTCCATCTATTTACAGTCAAGCCTTGAAGGGTCAACTGGATGCATTCAGGTTGCCGGTTGGTGCGGCCTTGATCCAATACGTCGATGACTTATTGGTGGCTGCTGATACTCAGGACATTTGCAAAATTGCTACGGTGTCATTGCTGCAACATCTCTGTGAGTTAAATCACAAGGTGTCACCTTCTAAACTCCAATATTGTTGTCAAGAAGTAACCTATCTAGGTCACTTATTGTCAAAGGAGGGAAGGAGATTGACCCCAGAGAGAATTGCAGCGATTGCGCGAATGGCTGTGCCAAAAACCCAAAGAGATGTCCGTGCCTTTCTAGGTATCACGTCGTACTGCAGACAATGGATTCCAAATTTTTCATTGCTAGCGAAACCATTGGTGGCTCTTACGTGCAAGGATGTTTCAACTCCTTTACCATGGACGGAAGAATGTCAGAAAAGTTTTTCTGAACTGCGTGATTCATTGTGTTCGGCTCCTGTGTTAGGTACTCCTGACTACAGTAAGCCGTTTACGTTATATGTTCATGAGAGAGAAGGTTGTGCTTTGAGTGTCTTAACGCAACCTTTTGGTGGTAAGCAACGTCCATGTGCATATTTTTCCTCGACCTTAGACCCAGTAGCTAGAGCATTGCCGAGTTGTTTACGAGCAACAGCGGCAGCTGCGGTCTCCATCCGACAATCAGCAGGATTGGTCATGGATAATATGCTTACGGTGATGGTTCCGCATGCAGTCGATACTCTTTTGAATCGAACGAAAACTCAGCACTTGACGAGTGCGAGGTTGTCTGGGTACGAGTTGACGCTCTTGGCAAGCCACATTCAGATAAAACGTTGTAACGTTCTGAACCCGGCAACTTTGTTACCAAATAGCACAGAGTCAGATGAAGTAGCAGAACATGACTGCTACTTGAGGACTGAAGAGGAAACAAAAGGTCGAGTGGACCTTAAAAACACCCCATTGGAAGATCCGGATGGCACTTTGTATGTGGATGGGTCATGTTTTAAGTTGCCGAATGGCGATGTGACTACTGCTTATGCTGTTGTAACATTGAATACTGTTGTTGAGACTGCAAGGTTGAATCAGAATTCTGCCCAAGCTGCGGAGCTGATTGCTCTTACTAGAGCGTGTGTGTTGGCGAAAGGGAAACGTGTGAATGTGTTTACCGACAGTCAATACGCGTTTGGTGTTGCTCACAGCTTTGGACGATTGTGGAGAGAGAGAGGTTTCTTGACGTCGCACGGTACGAAGATTCAGCATGGCCAGCTTGTGAATGATCTTTTGGATGCATTGACTTTGCCTACGCAAGTTGCGATTGTTAAATGTAGTGCGCATCGTAAGGTGACGGATGATGTTGGTCGTGGTAACGCGTTTGCGGATGAGACTGCTAAGGAGACTGCCCGAAACCTTAGCATTCGGATGTATGTGACGAGTTCGGTTAGGTGGCCTACAGAATCGAGTATGTGTGAAGACACTATCGAGAGTGTGAAAGCAATTCAGAATGAGGCCACCGAGACTGAAAAGACGAAGTGGAAAGAAAGTACGGGAAAGTTGGATGCGAATGGTTGTTGGATTGATTTGTCGGATCAGAAAAGATGGTTGTTGCCTGATGCGTATGTGCTGGCCGTTGTGACAATGGCGCATGGGTTAGCACATATTAGCGCGAAAGGTATTTGTAAGTTGCTGGCTCCTGTGTGGAAGAATGACGGCATTACGAAATGTGCTGAACGTCTGGTGAAGAATTGTATGGTGTGTATTATGTACAACCCTGGCAAAGGAACCCCAACTCCTCCTGGCAGTTTTGCTCCCCCTTCGTATCCCTTTGAGGTGATTCAATTGGACTTCGTCCATATGGAGCGATGCAATAACCTGAAATACGTTTTAGTTGTGGTTTGCGCATTCTCCCGATGGATTGAGGCCTATCCCCTCAAAGACAATACTGCTTTGTCTACTGCGAAAATCCTACTGAAGGAATACTTTCCTCGGTATGGAATGCCTAGAGTCGTGTGGTCAGATAACGGAAGTGAGTTTGTTGGAAGTGTGATGAAGAGTGTGTGTAAGGGCCTTGGAATTAATCAGAAATTCCACAGCGCCAATCATCCCCAGTCAGCTGGATTGGTTGAAGGGTACAATGGCACCCTTAAACTAAAGTTAGCAAAGATTCAGGCTACGACTGGTCTTTCGTGGCCTGACGCTTTACCTTTGGCATTACTGTCAACTAGGGCGACTGTACACTCCCGAGTAGGGCTTAGTCCTTAGTGTTCGGCCGTCCTGCGAATGTGTGGGGGGTTCCTAGGCCAGGAATGTTTTCTGATCTTGAGTACCCAATCTTGAGTACCCAATGTTGATCGACTATCTACATGACTTGACTGCTAAACTGAGGTTAATTCACCAACAGGTTTACGACGCATTGCCGACGCAGACGGAGGGTCCAGGCCACCAGCTCCAGCCCGGAGACTGGGTGGTGACAAGGAACTTTTCACGCAAAAATAACCTGGACCCGAGGTTCACCGGACCCTACCAAGTGCTCCTGGCCACGAGGACTGCCGTTCGTCTTGAGGGACGTAAGAATTGGGTGCATGCCACACACACCAAAAGAGTCCCCATCCCTTTGCCGGCAGACCCGTGGGTAAGGAGAGGCATTGCGTCATCTGAAACAGAAACATTGCCGGCGTTTGTGCCTTTTAGCGACGCACAGCTTGTTGAAGAACCCTCAGCGCAGCAGAAAGACACTGTTGAACAATTAGCATCAAAAGACTCAAGACCAGAACACTCAACTGATCAGCAGGACGCTGTCTCTTCAACGGATCCTTTGTTTGACGAGCAGACACGTCCTGGGAAAACTCGATACTTTTTGCGATCTCGCACTAAGGACAAATAAAAAGATCTTGCTTTGCTGTATCGACGATTGCATTACCCTGTTTTCCGTGATCAGTTTTGAACTTTCGTATTACTGTAATTATTTTTGTACATATATTTTGAGCTTCACTCCTTGTACCTTTTTGCTTCCACAGCTGAGAGACTTTGTTTTTGCATACGTACATATTGTGCATTGAAGGCCGTAGGGCCGCGCGCGTACTTCCTTCTGGACAGTAGGTCTTGACGCTAGGTTAAAGGCCGTCGGTTCCTGGGAACTCCTAGGGATTGACTATTGCTGCACAGAACGAAGTGCGTCAAGAAACGTTGCGGACGGTCGTAGGGAATGGCATTTTCGAAGCTGAATGATTTGGAGGGAGCTCAAGTCCACAGATTCAAGCTGCAGCAACTCAGTCGTACCAAATGTTTCATATTCCAACTGTTTGTATTGTTCTTGACTGCTTCTGCATTATTGGCGGGTGGGGTGTATTACACGATGTCTTACTTCTTACCTGCTACACCTACTCCTACTCCTTACCCTAATTTTACCTCTACTGCTTCTCCCCATTCCTTTCACATGTTACCTGAGCACGAGCAGGCTAGACGTGTAGAATTCCGCAACAATTCCTTTATTCAGCTCCTCCATCAGCATCAGTTAGTGGTTAACACTACTAATTGTTGGGTGTGTGGGTTGATGCCACACACTACGGATAAGGGAATTCCATATCTGGTGTTACCGTATAGTTCCCAAGGGTCAGCTCGAGCATTTCAAATAATGTTTCGAAGCGCACTGGGTTTCCACCCCATTCGAGAACCACGTTCCCCCTACTCTGGTCCTACCTCGTATCAGAAACCTTTGTCGATAGCAATAGAGGATTTAGATAGTGAGATCTATGATCCCTCGCTTATTCCCGAAGAAGAGGTACAGGCCTATAGGGTCCTAAGTAGAGGTGAATATAGTGTGTTCACTAGCAAAAAGCAGCTTAAAAGCTCGCCTCCGATATGGGTCGTACCCCACACTGGTAATTTTTGTCTTATGGGTCGTGGCCGAAGATCGCAAGCCCGACTTGGAGCAAGTGCTTGCACTGAAAATTACATTCTGCCGATGTCCTCGTCCCCTGTGTTTCTGGCTGCCAAGGGTACATACTTTATCTGCTATGATCGTGCATACACATGGTTGCCCGCAGACTTCATGGGCTCATGTTTCATTGCAAATCTGTTGCCTCCGACGTTCACCGTAGATGCAGACTATCACAAGACTAGAGTTGTGAGGGGCGTGATTAGCGAAGAGGACACTGCCGGTCAAGAGGCAGGAGACTTTTTCAAGGGTTTCCTCCCGTTTTGGGGACCTATGGTCAATAGTAGGAACCTGAGACAGTTGACTCGAGTGGTAGAATCGACAGCTAATATTACTGCCAGTGCCCTTGGTAATATCACCACAGAACTTCAGGCGGAGAGACTTATGACGTTACAAAACCGTATGGTTTTAGATGTCATCTTAGCAGATCGAGGTGGGGTATGTAAGGTGATCCATTCGAGCTGCTGCATTTTCATTCCAGATAATGCTCCTACTGTCTATCAAGCCATCTCGAGGTTGCATAAGATCTCCGAATCCATACACGTGGATGTAGGGGATTGGACGCTACTTGGATGGTTTTGGGGCCTGATGTCGACTTGGGGTTGGAAAATTCTGATGATCATCGGAATCGTTGTAGTGTTCCTGTTCACGTGTTGCCTTTGTGTACAGTGTGGTCCTGCCTTATGTGGCCTCTGTGCTACAACGTGTATGAGACAACTACCTGTTACCAAGGGGACTCGGTTGGACAGAGCTATGCTACAGCAACACCTCGATGGTCTGATGAATATCGAATATGATTCCGACTAGTGCTTGCCTACATGAGGGCAAAAGGAGCGTCTGAGGTTCCGTGGCAATTGTAAGTGGTGTTTTCGACTCGTACGAGTATAGTCGAGTCTGGTATCTATGAACCGCAAATTACGAGTTTAGTAAGTGTGCGCAGTTTCGCTGTGCTAACTTAAACCGTTCGTTTGTTATGTGGGTTTTTCATCTGTACCCACGGGTTCCATCTTAGATACGGCATCCATTTTGTCTCTTGCCCTCAAGTAGCCAGCGAACGGACGTTGTCCGCTTCGCGACCCTGGGACTCCCAAGATATCTGCGGAAGACACATGTTCTTTGTGAGTGTCTTTATGATGAGGGGGTTGCTACTGTAAGGCAGATGGCGCCGCTCGAGGCTCATCTCGCCGCACGGACTTATTATCTCAGCCGTGCATCTCATTAGGCACGTCCCTTTGATGCCTGTATCTCGTGTTTCTCGATACCTCCCCTTTTACACCCTTTCCGATCTCCCCACTGTCTCCGTCTTCCTCTACACCTGTCCTTGTTCCTATTTCGATTTATTTTACTGTTGATTGGAATTTGCTAATGGTGGGAAGATGGTTTTTACAGTTGGGAACCGCCAAATGTCTCCGCACTTATGTTCCGGACCTCATGTGTTTCAAAGTGACCAAAGCGACCCCTCTGGGGGATAATGGTGGGAACCGGGTTGTAAACTTTTGTGTTCAATGTTATCCTATGGGTAAAAACTGTATAAAAGGAGCGATTCACAGAACCAATTTGAAGCAGTCTCCCCAAGTTGCACGCTGTGTACTTGTCGTGATCTCTGTGTTCCCTGCAGCAAATAAACCTTGAATCTTTGACGTCGAAGGAAGTGTCCCGTGTCTCTGTGATTCGTACGCCGGAGCAGGTTACCCACGAAGGTTTCAGGTGTTGTGCCCTGGCACCGCTGGGTCTTAAAGAACCCGGTCCTTCACCGGTGGCAGTGGGCTCGTTTGCTGACATTGAGGGAGTTGAGAGAGAGAGAGAGAGCACCTCTCTGTACTTTTAGCATTCCGCCCCGCTGTATGCGAGTGGCGGCGCTTTCACGCAGCGCATTGTCTTTTAAATTGAATTTTTAACCTCACCTTTTGTTGTGCAGGGCTCTAACCTTATTTTCCGGTTTTCAGAGGCGAGTGGCTGGCTGGGGGCTGTTTGTTACCTCGGGCTCCCAGTGGCAGCGGGCGCCATCTTTGATTGGGATTCAATTCCCATGAAGCTTCCCTGAGACTCCACCCTCGTCCTGCCCCTATTTAAACGGCCATAATGTGTCAGCGCAGCGGACGAGCGCAGCGGGCGCGACGTAGGCGCGCCGGAGTTGCGCCTGAGTTAAGCCCGTCTGCGCCCGTCCGCGGCAGGCCGGGGCACGGGGCTCGTCACTCTGCTCCCCGCATCATCTATTCCCGCTCTGCCATTGTCTCACTGCACAAACCTGTATTCCCTCCCCCCGAGGCTTCGGTCAAGCACACCGCATGCGGTTTGCCCGTATCGAGGAAATCCTTTCCTGAGCTCATTCTTTCACCCCCTATTCACAGGCCCCCGGCCCTGGCAGGCAAACCTCGCTCTTCTACCTCGGTACCTGCCCCTAACTCCCCCCTATCTGTGATGTACCTGAACACTCGGTCTCTGGTCAGCCATAAAACTGACATCTTCTATCTCTTAGGATCGGAACAGCCTGACATCTTGTTCCTGTCCGAGACCTGGCTCACAGATGATTCCTCCCCTGATATCCTGGCGGCCATCCCCCCAGGATATTACATACTGCAAGCCAATCGCCCCTCTGGCAAAGTGGGCGGCGGGGTCGCAGCCATCATTAGCCACTCAATCAGGTTTTCCCCTATACCTATCCCCAGCATTCCTATGACCGACTGTCTTGCTCTCAGGCTGGAGCAACCTGGGTCCTCTCTTGTATGTGTCCTAGTTTACCGTCCCCCTCAACCCATGCCAAACTTCTCAGTTCAGTTTGGGGAGCTCATCTCCCAGCTGACTATCAACAACACTAATGTTTTGGTTCTCGGCGACTTCAATTATTGGCCATCGGACCCTCACGAAACCCCGGATTCTCTCGCCTTTTCCGACCTTATGCTTGGCCTCAATTGTATTCAACACATACACACACCCACACATGCTAAAGGTCATATTTTGGACCAGGTATGGACTTCTTCTTTAGACATCTCCACTCCCCTTGTCCTCCCCTGCCCCTGGTCAGATCATCTACTTATCACTTTCTCCCTTGCTAAGCCTCCCCCGACCAATATTACCCGAGAATCTAATTTTCTGGCACGTAATTGGAACAAGGCCGACCTCAACAAATTCACTTCCCTCCTGAGCTCATCAGCCCCTTCTACTACGGGACCCCCCACTTCCATTGACTCTCAGTCTGATAATCTTATCCAATGGCTTGTCTCCGCCGCTGACTCGGTGGCACCTCTAAAACCTGTTAAGACGCGGCGCAGTCACGACGCCCATAGGTGGTTCACCGAGGAACTCAAGGCACTGAAACTTAGTCTCCGCCAGGCCGAAAGACGCTGGCGTCGAGGATATACTCCCGAGACAAAAGCTGTCTTCTCTTCTCAGCTGAGGGAATACAAGTCTGCTATAGCCCGGGCTAAATCCAGCTATTTCTCCAATAAGATTTTGAACTCTACTAACAAATCTAAAGACATTTTTTCTATTGTTGAGGAATTATCTAACCCGGCGAGAGTCACCATTGCCCCGCTTCCCTCCCAGCCTCTGTGTGACTCCCTGAATCAGTTCTTCGTGGACAAAATTGTTAAAATCAAAACCAGCATTTCTGCTCACGTTTCATCCACTTCTTTCCCCCCCAGCACTTCCTTTCACCCCATCACCCACACCCTATCCCAGCTCCCCCTCATTCCAGAAGAGATGTTTCTCTCCCTTTTGCTCTAAGTTTCTTCTGGCTCCCCTAGCGACTGTTGCCCCCCCTCTGCCCTGCGAGAAGCTTTTACTTCCTGCCCGGACCCCCCTTTAGCCCTCTTAAACAACTCTTTAACCTCGGGGGTGGTCCCGGGTTCCTTCAAACGGGCAGAGGTGGTCGCCATCCTGAAAAAACCCACGGCTGACCCGTCCACCATGAGCAACTATCGCCCTATCTCCCTCCTTCCCTTCCTTAGCAAAGTCCTGGAGTCCCATGTCACTCAAACCCTTACTTCTTTTATTGAGGACTCTTGTGTTTTGGACCCCCAGCAGGCTGGGTTCAGACCTGCGCATTCCACAGAAGCAGTCATCCTCTCTGTGATGGACGAACTACGCAGGGGCGCCGACTCTAACAGCTGTCAGGCCCTGGTTCTTCTAGACCTGTCAGCCGCCTTTGACACGGTCGACCACGATATTTTGGTCGACCGTGTCAGAGAGGCTGGCATCCAGGGCACTGCCCTGAATTGGGTGCGCTCTTTTCTGACTCACCGCCATCAAGCTGTCAGACTGTCCCAGTTTTCTGCCTCTCAAGTCGAGCTGACCTGTGGTGTCCCGCAGGGATCCTCCTTATCCCCTCTCCTTTTTAATTTATACCTAGCCCCGCTTATCCGTTCCCTCCGCCAATTCAATGTCTCCGCGTTCAACTACGCGGATGACATTCAACTGGTCTTCACTATCGACTCCAGTGACCAATCCATCTCCACCTTCCAAAATACCCTCTGCTTCATCAGCGATTGGATGGGCACAAACCATCTGAAACTTAACCCCGACAAGACTGAGCTGGTGCTTGTCGGGGGGCCCTCTAATCCCTGGCACTCTTCCTTTTGGCCTGCCAGTCTGGGCAGCCCCCCTTGCCCTGTCAACTCAGCAAAAAGTCTGGGAGTTGTCATAAGCAACGACCTTTCTATGACACCCCAGATCAGCGCTGTAGTCTCCTCCAGCCATTTCCAGCTCAGGAAAATACGCAAAATTTCCCGCCTACTTACCACCGATGCCCTCACTTTGGCCCTGCTTGCGTTAGTCATGTCTAGGCTTGACTACGCAAATGCACTTTACGTAGGCATTCCTGCATACCAACTTAGGAGACTCCAGCTGATCCAAAATCAAGCTGCCCGCTTGATCTATCATCAACCTAGAGATCAGCACGTCCAACCTCTCCTAAAAAGTCTCCACTGGCTTCCGGTTTCTGCCCGCTGTAACTTTAAGCTTGGTTGCATCATTTTTAAATCCCTCACTGGTCATGGTCCCTCCTTCATTTCTTCTTTGCTTCATCCTTATGTTCCCTCCCGCACTCTTCGGTCATCTCAACTGGCCTTACTTTCTGTCCCCAGATTCAAGCGGAAGAAACACGGTGGCCTCAGGTTTTCTTTCTTAGCCCCGTCTTTTTGGAACACCTTACCTCTTTCTCTTAGGTTGCCCTCCCCCTACACCACATTCAGATCCTCCCTCAAAACTCACCTTTTCACTGTAGCTTATTACTAGCCGTCATTCTGTGTTATGTTATCTTCTGTCTCTCCTCCCTGCTCCCTCTGTATAGCGCCAAGAAACCTAATGGTGTTAGCGCGCTCAATAAGTTTATTTAACATAACATAACATTAGCATACACCATCTAGCGATGGTCGATTAACAACGAAAACATATTGACATACTTGTCTGCCCAAATCAATTCTTTTGTGGCCATCGGGATATGTCGAACCACCCTCTCCCGCTTTGAGGGTAATGAGCCCTCCCCAGCTTACCGGCTGCGGTCGTTGTACACGCCGTTTTCTCGAGACCAGCTGCCGGTCCTTCTGGTGTCGCCTGTGGGGAGACAAGAGGGAGATTCGCCTTCGCGGCATCTCGCGACTGCCGCAACTGCTGGATTAGTAATTTGGCCTCTTCGGCCATGTCTCCTGGTGCCGTAGCACCTCCTGCCTTTTTATTGAGCCATGCGGCCAACTGGGTGGCCAATTCAGGAGGCATATCCTCATCGTTAGCAGGCGTAATCACAACCGGAATCGGTTGACCCGCGTCTGGGGTTGGTACTGGGTCATCAGCTGGTATGGCAGGGCTCACCGGGGGCACCTCAGGGACCGGAACCTCCCCTGCCGCCGCCCTCCTCTTGACCCGTTTCCCTCTACCCTCGGGGACGACTCCCGGCAATGCCGGGCCTATTACCTTCTTCGGGTTACCAGGCTTGTTCATTGCGGCCAGCTGCTTCTTGATGCCCGCCATATCCCGACCAAGCGCTGGGACTTGTCCGATGCTTTGTTCTATTCTCGCCATTCTGTTCACCAACATGCGAAGCACCTGGTCTGTCTCGGAACCCTTTCCTGCCTTCTTGCCAGACATGGTTTCGATTATCCACTCCGGGTCGATCAACACGGTCCTGGACCCTTCGCTGTAAAGTCACTGAAAGAGAAACACAAGAATTACAAGTTCTCAAAAATTGGCTCCTTGTTCCGTCGAGGGCTCACGAGCAACGAGTGGGTGCAGCCTTCCAAGCACAGGAACAAGAGGACGCTTCTTCGGATTCCCGCTCTCTATATTCTTCTTTGGGAGGGCGTGTACCCGCCCCAGGTACGCCTACTGGGCGTGGCCATCGGTGTTGGTGTCTAGGACAACCCCTCTTGGGCGGGAAAATGGCGCGCCCCGGCTACGCCGCTTCGGGCATACCAGCCGAGACACGCCCCCTGCCCAAAATGGTTTCCCGGGAGGATCGGGGCACCCGACCATACGTTTGGGGGGACCGAGTGGTCGCCCCTTTCCATTTCGTCTGGCCTGTCACATTAGCCAATGACTTCATCAGGGCTGTGTTTAAAAAATAAATATATATCAATATTATGTTATTGCTCCAAAGTTACATAGACTACATATGTGGTCTATGTAATTGGGTGTTCATGTACAAAGATCTATGTCGGTAGTACCACTAGGAGACTACGTGACAGGATGATAGAACACTTTAGAGCACTTAAAAATGGTGACACTAGATATCCTATAGCTGCACATTATATTAGGACCCAAAATGACAGGATTAAACATAAATTCCATTACCATGGTATTCACGTAGTGAGTGCAGTTAAGAGAGGTGGGGACAGAACCCTCCGGTTACGACGCAGGGAATGCATGTGGATCATGAAACTTGACATTGACTACGATGCATTATGCATTATACCATGATGTTGACGTATCCATGTAATAATTGTTTAAAATGTATACTCTTTAGGTCCTTACTGTATGATGTATGTGGTTCAATAGGGGAAAATGACTGAACATATGTGCAATGTACACTTTAAGAGTGATAATTTCAGAATATTGACGAATCTTCTCGTTATCGAAATGTAAATATTCTAATTATTGTATATAATTAGGGGAAAGTATAGTCTATTGTATGTAGGGCGTGTTTTCTCTTTGGCACTGCTTTCTTTACTGTCCTGAGGATCGATATTTGGGACTTGATATAATATACTCTTTTTACTTTCAGTAACACTATATATCTTGTTCTCCTATATCTTGTTTTAATTTTGACTCTACCTAACCCTACTCCACGTTACATTGCCTTACCCGATAGGTGAAACATATGTATATTGAGGGGAATATATATCTATGCCATACGCATCCGTCCAACAGAGCTATCGGTAGCACTAAGTATAGGGGGCTGAAAGACCCTTGTCCTGATACATGGTTCGAGACTGGTACATTTTAATTTTGGATTGAGTAATATATTGTCATAATACCGAGTTAGTCGTAATATATATTTTGAGATGGGGGATTACGGAATACTGACGTTTAGTTATTTTATATTTTTTATTTAAGACGAAAGGAAATATTGGAATATAGGGGATTGAGTTAATCGCGAATATACATATCGTACGCTTGATAGTAGAGGAGGGAGTTATATTCAGGATTCTTGTCTCTGTGTGGATCGGATTGCCAACACAGTAGATCTTTAGTATCATAATCATGTAATTTAGAAGTTAAGATAAGAACTTCGTACTTTTTTCGATAATTGCACACTACAATATTGCGCCCATACACGTTTTAGTATATAAGGACACACAAACATGGCGAGCGTGCTGCCTGACGGATCTGAAATAGACGTTGTTTTGCAAAAACTTGGTGAGCGAGGACCGCTAGACTAATTATATTTATGGCTAAATACGTTATTGAACGCACAGTAATACTTGCTGTTTTTTCGTCTTTCTTCCTTGTTACCTGGCGATTATATGACAGGTCTACTACAGATATGGAAGTAGTGGGTGAGTCTTGTTTACGGGGGCTGCATACACAGGAAGAAAGTGGACCTCTTGGGTGGTTAAACTGATGGTCTTTTCTCATATTTACCAATCCTCAGGCCACTTATGACGAAGGTTTGAGCCTGAAGTAAGTATTATCTACATAGAAAGTTTGTTGTCGGAACAGTGGGCGTATATTCCCATATTTTTTGCTGAATTATATTTATATTTCCTCATATAGATATAGATGAGGATCTTTGAATTACTCCATTCTACTGTTATACTAACGTGATATCAATTAGAACTTAAGAAATTAACCCGGTAAGGTTAAATGGCAGTGAAATTACAATGACTGTAATATTGATGGATAAATTGGAATATGACTGATAATTGCAAAACAATTTTACTACAGACAAATACTATTTCTGCGTGCAACCAGGAGTCGATTTATACGCTCATTCCCTATAACCTTTGGGAGGTGATGGTGATATATAAATCGGTGAGTTAGGGAAATGTTATTTACTGCTATTATCTAATATAGGATAAAGATGGATTTAGGATTGGACTATAATGTGGCGAGGACAATAGGATAGGGTAGTGTAGTTAAGGTAGAACAATTATTTACCTGATGCATTTGTATTACTTAGAGAATAAGAAAATTGATTTCAGTCAAGAGGATGAGATGAATCTTCTGTGACGTTATTCTGTTTTACGTTGAAAGGTGACTATGGTCATATTTGAACTAGATCTTGGGTAATGTGATGTGCACAATGGTGACCCAATGACCCTGGTGGCGTAGTAGCCTTTCTTTCTTATATTCCTCATAAATCACTGGAGTGTACTAGTGTGTTCTTTTACTTTCTTCACCTATTACTCAGTTGCTAAAAAAAACTTTGGAGCAATAACATAATATTGATATATATTTATTTTTTAAATACAGCCCTGATGAAGTCATTGGCTAATGTGACAGGCCAGACGAAACACGTGTTGGCTGTAAATATATAGAAAGAAGTTTGATACATCAAGCAAAAGAAATTAAGAATAAAGAAGAATTCTGCGATCAAATACACAGTTTGTGGACAATAATTTTGGACTCTATTTGGATGTGTTGGAGTTTCTGAACCAGGATTTGAGGAATGGACACTGTTCTTTTGTGACCAGCAACTTTTGGTTACAACATTGGTGTTATAACTGTGTTTTGTGTTACAACTGTGTTATGTGCATTTTCATTCACTATTCTATTTAACCTGTACTAGGCTTATTTTGAACTTAGATATATCGGAGCGCAGGTGAGATCTCCCATTGTGTTATGTTAATTTTCCACACCTATGTGTCGTTCTTGAGGGTAGTCTGGTAACCACCCTCTTCTCACCTAGCTGCACCACCAATTTGAGAGTTTATTGTGAATCACTGGTGATATTTTGAGCGCCCTTATCTGCGGGGTTACCAGTGGTAATTTGTCTCCCATGTATGTGATGTATGACTGTACATGAGCGAGATTTTTATGCCTTCCTTTGCACAGTGCAGTTAAATGACATAGCTTGTTTCTTGGCACAGCATGACTTTTTTTGCTCATATTGCCCCTTGTTGCCACTAACACTGAAGGCCATGCTGATTTTCAAAGACTGCACTGTCCATTCTGGCCACTCCTACCATCAACTCTGCTGGGATGACTGCTTCCACCCGCTCCTCCAGGGGTCCAACTCCTCCGAGACTTCGGGTCCTCGCTCTTCTGGTCTGCATAGCTGCCTTCAGGCTATTGGCCGGTTTCTTCTTGGTCCTATGCTTATAATCGCGCCAGCGCTTCTTCCAGTCTGGCACTGTCCTCTTAGCTTGCCCAACACTGTTGATCTTGGCCACTATGAATGAATGAATGAATGGGTGTCTTATAATACGCATAACGTAACCCCAAGGGGCATCAAGGCACAGATAACAGACAGAAAAACACAACAAAGCAGAAAGGAGATATAGTCATAATTAATAAGTCAGGGAAAAGAGCCATGTCTTCAAATGTTTATGAAAAATCACCAATGAGGGTTGGCTGGAGAGTTCAGGCGGGAGTGCGTTCCACAGTTTGGGAGCCGAGAGGGAAAACGTTCTTCCTCCCCATCTCACCTTATTGAATCTAGGGACGGTGAGCAGGTTTTTGGTGGATGAGCGACGGGATCTGCTGGGGATGTAGGGGCTGACTAGAGATTTAATCCCTTCGCAACCTGATCCAAATACCGCCCTGTGGGCCAGACAGAGGAGTTTAAAAGAAATCCTGGCCTGGATTGGCAGCCAATGGAGATCTTTTCTCGCCTTGGTGGCCGATGAGCCCCTAGGCAGATTGAGAACCAGCCTAGCGGCGGCATTCTGAACCACCTGAAGTCGGTGAATCAATTTCTTGTTAATACCACCATACAGTGCATTACAGTAGTCGAGCCGGGAAGATACCAGGGCGACCGTTGACAGTTTGCGTGCCTCAGGGGCAGATAAGGGGCGATCTTTTTTAGTGTCCGAATGATAGTACAGCAGGTGGCCACTGTTTTGTTGACCTGAATGTCAAATGAGAGGGCCGGATCAATTATTACGCCTAAATTCCTGGCTGCTTTTACCGGTTGGGGACAATCCCCTAGTGAGACCGGCCACCAATCTTCATTCCACAATTCATGAGTCCCTCCAAAGACCAAGACTTCAGTCTTCTCTCCGTTTAGCTTAAGATGGTTATGTATCATCCATAGAGCTACCCCTTCCATGCACGCTCTAAATTTAGGGGCAGAGTCTTGTGTCGGTCGGGAAGTGGGGACAATGATCTGAGTATCATCGGCGTAGGAGAGTACCTGATACCCAAAGAATCTTATAATATTAGCGAGAGGGGTCACATAGATGTTCAATAGTACAGTGCTGAAAGCTGAGCCCTGTGGGACTCCACATTGCACCGCCTGGGATGGAGACAGAAATGTGCCCAATTTAACTCTCTGCTATCTCTGATGCAGAAAAGAGGAAAGGAGATTCAAAGCGCTGCCCTCGACCCCTATCGCCCTCAACCTGTCGACCAGGATTGAAGGGGACAGGGTGTCGAAAGCTGCCGTTAGATCCAACAACACCAACAGCGTGGTTTGACCTCTGTCAACCTCTGATCTGATGTTGTTAGCAACCAACGTGAGGACCGTTTCTGTACTATGGGCCGCATGGAACCAATGTTGGGAGACATCCAACAGATTCTCACTCTCCAGATATAAGGTCAGGTTATGATTGAGATGGGCTTCAGGTATTTTGGCCGGGGCCGGAAGTAAAGGCGATTCAACATGGTGACGGCATCATCGAACGATGCGTACCGCACCGAACAGACTTCTGTGTCAATAGCATTGTTTACTGAGAAACCCCTTGGAGCAGACAGATTATGGATCAGCCTAAACTCCCCCGGGTCCTTTTTGGGGACCACCCCTAACGGGGAACAGATGAAATTCGCCACTGGCGGGAGCCGAAAAGGCCCAGCCACTCGGCCTAGGCTCACCTCTTTAGCGATTTTTCTTTCCACCACACCTGGATTATGCTGTGCTGAAAGCTGGTTTTTGCAAAAAGGTTCCCCACGAAAATCCCCCGCCGGGATGTGGAAGCCATATAAGAATCCCTTCCTCAACACCCCAGCGGAGACATAATCAGGGTATTTGTTTTACCAAGGAGTCATAGCCATGAGATCAACGGGAGTAGGCAATTGTACCCAACAATCCACCTCAGTCCTGCTTGGACCCTCCTTTACCTCCCGCCCCGCTATTTTTCGATCTGCATGAACTCTGCGTGTGAGAGGAATTCCCACAACCCGCACACACGTGCTTGAACCTACATGTACCTTGCGGTCTGTTACAATTGCCTCTATTGAAGCCCCAACAGACCCCCGCTTTCCACCATTCCTGCCGGTTTTCGGCTGGTGATCGTCACCGGTGCCTGCTCGAAAGGGCACCGCGGGCTTCTGGCGGGAAACCCCCGACCCATTCCCACCTGGCGAGGAAGTTCTTGCCACCCCAGGCAGGAGCTGTTTATGCCAAGAAATTGAGTCGAGGCAATCCCATGTCAGAGAGGAATCATACTCTTTTGCTTTACGGAACTTCATGTCGTAACCTTTCCATTCACCCCCCTCATATGTTTCATAAAAATCCATTATACGTGCCTGATAACAAGACAGTTCGGGCAATACCTCGGGCTTACGTTCACCAATAATCGCAGTAAACATTGCAAAGGCCTTAGCCCAATTCGTTATCATCTCCTCAACCCTGAACTCCGCCATCTTGGCGCGCCAGACGCTCGGGTGCCACAAATCTTTCTGTGTTTTAGCATACTCCATCTCGCGATGGTCGATTAACAACGAAAACATATTGAAATACTTGTCTGCCCAAATCAATTCTTTTGTGGCCATCGGGATATGTTGAACCACCCTCTCCCGCCTTGAGGGTAATGAGCCCTCCCCTGCCACTGGCAGGGCGAGCTTACCTGGTGCGGTCGTTGTTCCCGCCGTTTTCTCCAGACCAGCTGCCGGTCCTTCTGGTGTCGCCTGTGGGGAGACAAGAGGGAGATTCGCCTTCGCGGCATCTCGCGACTGCCGCAACTGCTGGATTAGTAATTTGGCCTCTTCGGCCGTGTCTCCTGGCGCCGTAGCACCTCCTGCCTTTTTATTGAGCCATGCGGCCATCTGGGTGGCCAATTCAGGGGGCATATCCTCATCGTTAGAGGGCGTAATCACAACCGGAATCGGTTGACCCGCGTCTGGGGTTGGTACTGGGTCATCAGCTGGTATGGCGGGGCTGACCGGGGGCACCTCAGGGACCGGAACCTCCCCTGCCGCTGTCCTCCTCTTGACACATTTCCCTCTACCCTCGGGGACGACTCCCGGCAATGCCGGGCCTATTACCTTCTTCGGGTTACCAGGCTTGTTCATTGCGGCCAGCTGCTTCTTGATGCCCGCCATATCCCGACCAAGCGCTGGGACTTGTCCGATGCTTCGTTCTATTCTCGCCATTCTGTTCACCAACATGCGAAGCACCTGGTCTTTCTCGGAACCCTTTCCTGCCTTCTTGCCAGACATGGTTTCGATTATCCACTCCGGGTCGATCAACACGGTCCTGGACCCTTCGCTGTAAAGTCACTGAAAGAGAAACACAAGAATTACATGTTCTCAAAAATTGGCTCCTTGTTCCGTCGAGGGCTCACGAGCAACGAGTGGGTGCAGCCTTCCAAGCACAGGAACAAGAGGACGCTTCTTCGGATTCCCGCTCTCTTTATTCTTCTTCGGGAGGGCGTGTACCCGCCCCAGGTACGCCTACTGGGCGTGGCCATTGGTGTAGGTGTCTAGGACAACCCCTCTTGGGCGGGAAAACGGCGCGCCCCGGCTACGCCGCTTCGGGCATACCAGCCGAGACACGCCCCCCGCCCAAAATGGTTTCCCGGGAGGATCGGGGCACCCGACCATACATTCGAGAGGACCGAGTGGTCGCCCCTTTCCATTTCGTCTGGCCTGTCACATTAGCCAATGACTTCATCAGGGCTGTGTTTAAAAAATAAATATATATCAATATTATGTTATTGCTCCAAAGTTACATAGACTACATATGTGGTCTATGTAATTGGGTGTTCATGTACAAAGATCTATGTCGGTAGTACCACTAGGAGACTACGTGACAGGATGATAGAACACTTTAGAGCACTTAAAAATGGTGACACTAGATATCCTATAGCTGCACATTATATTAGGACCCAAAATGACAGGATTAAACATCAATTCCATTACCATGGTATTGACGTAGTGAGTGCAGTTAAGAGAGGTGGGGACAGAACCCTCCGGTTACGACGCAGGGAATGCATGTGGATCATGAAACTTGACATTGACTACGATGCATTATGCATTATACCATGATGTTGACGTATCCATGTAATAATTGTTTAAAATGTATACTCTTTAGGTCCTTACTGTATGATGTCTGTGGTTCAATATTGGAAAATGACTGAACATATGTGCAATGTACACTTTAAGAGTGATAATTTCAGAATATTGACGAATCTTCTCGTTATCGAAATGTAAATATTCTAATTATTGTATATAATTAGGGGAAAGTATAGTCTATTGTATGTAGGGCGTGTTTTCTCTTTGGCACTGCTTTCTTTACTGTCCTGAGGATCGATATTTGGGACTTGATATAATATACTCTTTTTACTTTCAGTAACACTATATATCTTGTTCTCATATATCTTGTTCTAATTTTAACTCTACCTAACCCTACTCCACGTTACATTGC
Organism: Lissotriton vulgaris; assembly: GCF_964263255.1. NCBI lineage: Eukaryota > Metazoa > Chordata > Amphibia > Caudata > Salamandridae > Lissotriton > Lissotriton vulgaris. The sequence goes on from NW_028249787.1 coordinate 52,694, forward strand.
CTTATCCGATAGGTGAAACATATGTATATTGAGGGGAATATATATCTATACCATATGCATCCGTCCAACAGAGCTATCGGTAGCACTAAGTATAGGGGGCTGAAAGACCCTTGTCCTGATACATGGTTCGAGACTGGTACATTTTAATTTTGGATTGAGTAACATATTGTCATGATAACGAGTTAGTCCCAATATATATTTTGAGATGGGGGATTACGGAATACTGATGTTTAGTTATTTTATATTTTTTATTTAAGACGAAAGGAAATATTGGAATATAGGGGATTGAGTTAATCGCGAATATACATATCGTACGCTTGATAGTAGAGGAGGGAGTTATATTCAGGATTCTTGTCTCTGTGTGGATCGGATTGCCAACACAGTAGATCTTTAGTATCATAATCATGTAATTTAGAAGTTAAGATAAGAACTTCGTACTTTTTTCGATAATTGCACACTACAATATTGCGCCCATAAACGTTTTAGTATATAAGGACACACAAACATGGCGAGCGTGCTGCCCGACGGATCTGAAATAGACGTTGTTTTGCAAAAACTTGGTGAGCGAGGACCGCTAGACTAATTATATTTATGGCTAAATACGTTATTGAACACACAGTAATACTTGCTGTTTTTTTGTCTTTCTTCCTTGTTACCTGGCGATTATATGACAGGTCTACTACAGATATGGAAGTAGTGGGTGAGTCTTGTTTACGGGGGCTGCATACACAGGAAGAAAGTGGACCTCTTGGGTGGTTAAACTGATGGTCTTTTCTTATATTTACCAATCCTCAGGCCACTTATGACGAAGGTTTGAGCCTGAAGTAAGTATTATCTACATAGAAAGTTTGTTGTCGGAACAGTGGGCGTATATTCCCATATTTTTTGCTGAATTATATTTATATTTCCTCATATAGATATAGATGAGGATCTTTGAATTACTCCATTCTACTGTTATACTAACGTGATATCAATTAGAACTTAAGAAATTAACCCGGTAAGGGTAAATCGCAGTGAAATTACAATGACTGTAATATTGATGGATAAATTGGAATATGACTGATAATTGCAAAACAATTTTACTACAGACAAATACTATTTCCGCGTGCAACCAGGAGTCGATTTATACGCTCATTCCCTATAACCTTTGGGAGGTGATGGTGATATATAAATCGGTGAGTTAGGGAAATGTTATTTACTGCTATTACCTAATATAGGATAAAGATGGATTTATGATTGGGCTATAATGTGGCGAGGACAATAGGATAGGGTAGTGTAGTTAAGGTAGAACAATTATTTACCTGATGCATTTGTATTACTTAGAGAATAAGAAAATTGATTTCAGTCAAGAGGATGAGATGAATCTTCTGTGACGTTATTCTGTTTTACGTTGAAAGGTGACTATGGTCATATTTGAACTAGATCTTGGGTAATGTGATGTGCACAATGGTGACCCGATGACCCTGGTGGCGTAGTAGCCTTTCTTTCTTATATTCCTCATAAATCACTGGAGTGTACTAGTGTGTTCTTTTACTTTCTTCACCTATTACTCAGTTGCTAAAAAAAACTTTGGAGCAATAACATAATATTGATATATATTTATTTTTTAAATACAGCCCTGATGAAGTCATTAGCTAATGTGACAGGCCAGACGAAACACGTGTTGGCTGTAAATATATAGAAAGAAGTTTGATACATCAAGCAAAAGAAATTAAGAATAAAGAAGAATTCTGCGATCAAATACACAGTTTGTGGACAATAATTTTGGACTCTATTTGGATGTGTTGGAGTTTCTGAACCAGGATTTGAGGAATGGACACTGTTCTTTTGTGACCAGCAACTTTTGGTTACAACATTGGTGTTATAACTGTGTTTTGTGTTACAACTGTGTTATGTGCATTTTCATTCACTATTCTATTTAACCTGTACTAGGCTTATTTTGAACTTAGATATATCGGAGCGCAGGTGAGATCTCCCATTGTGTTATGTTAATTTTCCACACCTATGTGTCGTTCTTGAGGGTAGTCTGGTGACCACCCTCTTCTCACCTAGCTGCACCACCAATTTGAGAGTTTATTGTGAATCACTGGTGATATTTTGAGCGCCCTTATCTGCGGGGTTACCAGTGGTAATTTGTCTCCCATGTATGTGATGTATGACTGTACATGAGCGAGATTTTTATGCCTTCCTTTGCACAGTGCAGTTAAATGACATAGCTTGTTTCTTGGCACAGCATGACTTTTTTTGCTCATATTGCCCCTTGTTGCCACTAACACTGAAGGCCATGCTGATTTTCAAAGACTGCACTGTCCATTCTGGCCACTCCTACCATCAACTCTGCTGGGATGACTGCTTCCACCCGCTCCTCCAGGGGTCCAACTCCTCCGAGACTTCGGGTCCTCGCTCTTCTGGTCTGCATAGCTGCCTTCAGGCTATTGGCCGGTTTCTTCTTGGTCCTATGCTTATAATCACGCCAGCGCTTCTTCCAGTCTGGCACTGTCCTCTTAGCTTGCCCAACACTGTTGATCTTGGCCACTATGAATGAATGAATGAATGGGTGTCTTATAATACGCATAACGTAACCCCAAGGGGCATCAAGGCACAGATAACAGACAGAAAAACACAACAAAGCAGAAAGGAGATATAGTCATAATTAATAAAGTCAGGGAAAAGAGCCATGTCTTCAAATGTTTATGAAAAATCACCAATGAGGGTTGGCTGGAGAGTTCAGGCGGGAGTGCGTTCCACAGTTTGGGAGCCGAGAGGGAAAACGTTCTTCCTCCCCATCTCACCTTATTGAATCTAGGGACGGTGAGCAGGTTTTTGGTGGATGAGCGACGGGATCTGCTGGGGATGTAGGGGCTGACTAGAGATTTAATCCCTTCGCAACCTGATCCAAATACCGCCCTGTGGGCCAGACAGAGGAGTTTAAAAGAAATCCTGGCCTGGATTGGCAGCCAATGGAGATCTTTTCTCGCCTTGGTGGCCGATGAGCCCCTAGGCAGATTGAGAACCAGCCTAGCGGCGGCATTCTGAACCACCTGAAGTCGGTGAATCAATTTCTTGTTAATACCACCATACAGTGCATTACAGTAGTCGAGCCGGGAAGATACCAGGGCGACCGTTGACAGTTTGCGTGCCTCAGGGGCAGATAAGGGGCGATCTTTTTTAGTGTCCGAATGATAGTACAGCAGGTGGCCACTGTTTTGTTGACCTGAATGTCAAATGAGAGGGCCGGATCAATTATTACGCCTAAATTCCTGGCTGCTTTTACCGGTTGGGGACAATCCCCTAGTGAGACCGGCCACCAATCTTCATTCCACAATTCATGAGTCCCTCCAAAGACCAAGACTTCAGTCTTCTCTCCGTTTAGCTTAAGATGGTTATGTATCATCCATAGAGCTACCCCTTCCATGCACGCTCTAAATTTAGGGGCAGAGTCTTGTGTCGGTCGGGAAGTGGGGACAATGATCTGAGTATCATCGGCGTAGGAGAGTACCTGATACCCAAAGAATCTTATAATATTAGCGAGAGGGGTCACATAGATGTTCAATAGTACAGTGCTGAAAGATGAGCCCTGTGGGACTCCACATTGCACCGCCTGGGATGGAGACAGAAATGTGCCCAATTTAACTCTCTGCTATCTCTGATGCAGAAAAGAGGAAAGGAGATTCAAAGCGCTGCCCTCGACCCCTATCGCCCTCAACCTGTCGACCAGGATTGAAGGGGACAGGGTGTTGAAAGCTGCCGTTAGATCCAACAACACCAACAGCGTGGTTTGACCTCTGTCAACCTCTGATCTGATGTTGTTAGCAACCAACGTGAGGACCGTTTCTGTACTATGGGCCGCATGGAACCAATGTTGGGAGACATCCAACAGATTCTCACTCTCCAGATATAAGGTCAGGTTATGATTGAGATGGGCTTCAGGTATTTTGGCCGGGGCCGGAAGTAAAGGCGATTCAACATGGTGACGGCATCATCGAACGATGCGTACCGCACCGAACAGACTTCTGGGTCAATAGCATTGTTTACTGAGAAACCCCTTGGAGCAGACAGATTATGGATCAGCCTAAACTCCCCCGGGTCCTTTTTGGGGACCACCCCTAACGGGGAACAGATGAAATTCGCCACTGGCGGGAGCCGAAAAGGCCCAGCCACTCGGCCTAGGCTCACCTCTTTAGCGATTTTTCTTTCCACCACACCTGGATTATGCTGTGCTGAAAGCTGGTTTTTGCAAAAAGGTTCCCCACGAAAATCCCCCGCCGGGATGTGGAAGCCATATAAGAATCCCTTCCTCAACACCCCAGCGGAGACATAATCAGGGTATTTGTTTTACCAAGGAGTCATAGCCATGAGATCAACGGGAGTAGGCAATTGTACCCAACAATCCACCTCAGTCCTGCTTGGACCCTCCTTTACCTCCCGCCCGCTATTTTTCGATCTGCATGAACTCTCCGTGTGAGAGGAATTCCCACAACCCGCACACACGTGCTTGAACCTACATGTACCTTGCGGTCTGTTACAATTGCCTCTATTGAAGCCCCAACAGACCCCCGCTTTCCACCATTCCCGCCGGTTTTTGGCTGGTGATCGTCACCGGTGCCTGCTCGAAAGGGCACCGCGGGCTTCTGGCGGGAAACCCCCGACCCATTCCCACCTGGCGAGGAAGTTCTTGCCGCCCCAGGCAGGAGCTGTTTATGCCAAGAAATTGAGTCGAGGCAATCCCATGTCAGAGAGGAATCATACTCTTTTGCTTTACGGAACTTCATGTCGTAACCTTTCCATTCACCCCCCTCATATGTTTCATAAAAATCCATTATACGTGCCTGATAACAAGACAGTTCGGGCAATACCTCGGGCTTACGTTCACCAATAATCGCAGTAAACATTGCAAAGGCCTTAGCCCAATTCGTTATCGTCTCCTCAACCCTGAACTCCGCCATCTTGGCGCGCCAGACGCTCGGGTGCCACAAATCTTTCTGTGTTTTAGCATACTCCATCTCGCGATGGTCGATTAACAACGAAAACATATTGACATACTTGTCTGCCCAAATCAATTCTTTTGTGGCCATCGGGATATGTTGAACCACCCTCTCCCGCCTTGAGGGTAATGAGCCCTCCCCTGCCACTGGCAGGGCGAGCTTACCTGGTGCGGTCGTTGTTCCCGCCGATTTCTCGAGACCAGCTGCCGGTCCTTCTGGTGTCGCCTGTGGGGAGACAAGAGGGAGATTCGCCTTCGCGGCATCTCGCGACTGCCGCAACTGCTGGATTAGTAATTTGGCCTCTTCGGCCGTGTCTCCTGGCGCCGTAGCACCTCCTGCCTTTTTATTGAGCCATGCGGCCAACTGGGTGGCCAATTCAGGGGGCATATCCTCATCGTTAGAGGGCGTAATCACAACCGGAATCGGTTGACCCGCGTCTGGGGTTGGTACTGGGGCATCAGCTGGTATGGCAGGGCTGACCGGGGGCACCTCAGGGACCGGAACCTCCCCTGCCGCTGTCCTCCTCTTGACCCATTTCCCTCTACCCTCGGGGACGACTCCCGGCAATGCCGGGCCTATTACCTTCTTCGGGTTACCAGGCTTGTTCATTGCGGCCAGCTGCTTCTTGATGCCCGCCATATCCCGACCAAGCGCTGGGACTTGTCCGATGCTTCGTTCTATTCTCGCCATTCTGTTCACCAACATGCGAAGCACCTGGTCTGTCTCGGAACCCTTTCCTGCCTTCTTGCAAGACATGGTTTCGATTATCCACTCCGGGTCGATCAACACGGTCCTGGACCCTTCGCTGTAAAGTCACTGAAAGAGAAACACAAGAATTACAAGTTCTCAAAAATTGGCTCCTTGTTCGGTCGAGGGCTCACGAGCAACGAGTGGGTGCAGCCTTCCAAGCACAGGAACAAGAGGACGCTTCTTCGGATTCCCGCTCTCTTTATTCTTCTTCGGGAGGGCGTGTACACGCCCCAGGTACGCCTACTGGGCGTGGCCATCGGTGTAGGTGTCTAGGACAACCCCTCTTGGGCGGGAAAACGGCGCGCCCTGGCTACGCCGCTTCGGGCATACCAGCCGAGACACGCCCCTCGCCCAAAATGGTTTCCCGGGAGGATCGGGGCACCCGACCATACATTCGGGAGGACCGAGTGGTCGCCCCTTTCCATTTCGTCTGGCCTGTCACATTAGCCAATGACTTCATCAGGGCTGTGTTTAAAAAATAAATATATATCAATATTATGTTATTGCTCCAAAGTTACATAGACTACATATGTGGTCTATGTAATTGGGTGTTCATGTACAAAGATCTATGTCGGTAGTACCACTAGGAGACTACGTGACAGGATGATAGAACACTTTAGAGCACTTAAAAATGGTGACACTAGATATCCTATAGCTGCACATTATATTAGGACCCAAAATGACAGGATTAAACATCAATTCCATTACCATGGTATTGACGTAGTGAGTGCAGTTAAGAGAGGTGGGGACAGAACCCTCCGGTTACGACGCAGGGAATGCATGTGGATCATGAAACTTGACATTGACTACGATGCATTATGCATTATACCATGATGTTGACGTATCCATGTAATAATTGTTTAAAATGTATACTCTTTAGGTCCTTACTGTATGATGTCTGTGGTTCAATATTGGAAAATGACTGAACATATGTGCAATGTACACTTTAAGAGTGATAATTTCAGAATATTGACGAATCTTCTTGTTATTGAAATGTAAATATTCTAATTATTGTATATAATTAGGGGAAAGTATAGTCTATTGTATGTAGGGCGTGTTTTCTCTTTGGCACTGCTTTCTTTACTGTCCTGAGGATCGATATTTGGGACTTGATATAATATACTCTTTTTACTTTCAGTAACACTATATATCTTGTTCTCATATATCTTGTTCTAATTTTAACTCTACCTAACCCTACTCCACGTTACATTGCCTTATCCGATAGGTGAAACATATGTATATTGAGGGGAATATATATCTATACCATACGCATCCGTCCAACAGAGCTATCGGTAGCACTAAGTATAGGGGGCTGAAAGACCCTTGTCCTGATACATGGTTCGAGACTGGTACATTTTAATTTTGGATTGAGTAACATATTGTCATGATAACGAGTTAGTCGCAATATATATTTTGAGATGGGGGATTACGGAATACTGACGTTTAGTTATTTTATATTTTTTATTTAAGACGAAAGGAAATATTGGAATATAGGGGATTGAGTTAATCGCGAATATACATATCGTACGCTGAATAGTAGAGGAGGGAGTTATATTCAGGATTCTTGTCTCTGTGTGGATCGGATTGCCAACACAGTAGATCTTTAGTATCATAATCATGTAATTTAGAAGTTAAGATAAGAACTTCGTACTTTTTTCGATAATTGCACACTACAATATTGCGCCCATAAACGTTTTAGTATATAAGGACACACAAACATGGCGAGCGTGCTGCCCTGACGGATCTGAAATAGACGTTGTTTTGCAAAAACTTGCTGAGCGAGGACCGCTAGACTAATTATATTTATGGCTAAATACGTTATTGAACACACAGTAATACTTGCTGTTTTTTCGTCTTTCTTCCTTGTTACCTGGCGATTATATGACAGGTCTACTACAGATATGGAAGTAGTGGGTGAGTCTTGTTTACGGGGGCTGCATACACAGGAAGAAAGTAGACCTCTTGGGTGGTTAAGCTGATAGTCTTTTCTTATATTTATCAATCCTCAGGCCACTTATGACGAAGGTTTGAGCCTGAAGTAAGTATTATCTACATAGAAAGTTTGTTGTCGGAACAGTGGGCGTATATTCCCATATTTTTTGCTGAATTATATTTATATTTCCTCATATAGATATAGATGAGGATCTTTGAATTACTCCATTCTACTGTTATACTAACGTGATATCAATTAGAACTTAAGAAATTAACCCGGTAAGGGTAAATGGCAGTGAAATTACAATGACTGTAATATTGATGGATAAATTGGAATATGACTGATAATTGCAAAACAATTTTACTACAGACAAATACTATTTCCGCGTGCAACCAGGAGTCGATTTATACGCTCATTCCCTATAACCTTTGGGAGGTGATGGTGATATATAAATCGGTGAGTTAGGGAAATGTTATTTACTGCTATTACCTAATATAGGATAAAGATGGATTTAGGATTGGGCTATAATGTGGCGAGGACAATAGGATAGGGTAGTGTAGTTAAGGTAGAACAATTATTTACCTGATGCATTTGTATTACTTAGAGAATAAGAAAATTGATTTCAGTCAAGAGGATGAGATGAATCTTCTGTGACGTTATTCTGTTTTACGTTGAAAGGTGACTATGGTCATATTTGAACTAGATCTTGGGTAATGTGATGTGCACAATGGTGACCCGATGACCCTGGTGGCGTAGTAGCCTTTCTTTCTTATATTCCTCATAAATCACTGGAGTGTACTAGTGTGTTCTTTTACTTTCTTCACCTATTACTCAGTTGCTAAAAAAAACTTTGGAGCAATAACATAATATTGATATATATTTATTTTTTAAATACAGCCCTGATGAAGTCATTGGCTAATGTGACAGGCCAGACGAAACACGTGTTGGCTGTAAATATATAGAAAGAAGTTTGATACATCAAGCAAAAGAAATTAAGAATAAAGAAGAATTCTGCGATCAAATACACAGTTTGTGGACAATAATTTTGGACTCTATTTGGATGTGTTGGAGTTTCTGAACCAGGATTTGAGGAATGGACACTGTTCTTTTGTGACCAGCAACTTTTGGTTACAACATTGGTGTTATAACTGTGTTTTGTGTTACAACTGTGTTATGTGCATTTTCATTCACTATTCTATTTAACCTGTACTAGGCTTATTTTGAACTTAGATATATCGGAGCGCAGGTGAGATCTCCCATTGTGTTATGTTAATTTTCCACACCTATGTGTCGTTCTTGAGGGTAGTCTGGTAACCACCCTCTTCTCACCTAGCTGCACCACCAATTTGAGAGTTTATTGTGAATCACTGGTGATATTTTGAGCGCCCTTATCTGCGGGGTTACCAGTGGTAATTTGTCTCCCATGTATGTGATGTATGACTGTACATGAGCGAGATTTTTATGCCTTCCTTTGCACAGTGCAGTTAAATGACATAGCTTGTTTCTTGGCACAGCATGACTTTTTTTGCTCATATTGCCCCTTGTTGCCACTAACACTGAAGGCCATGCTGATTTTCAAAGACTGCACTGTCCATTCCGGCCACTCCTACCATCAACTCTGCTGGGATGACTGCTTCCACCCGCTCCTCCAGGGGTCCAACTCCTCCGAGACTTCGGGTCCTCGCTCTTCTGGTCTGCATAGCTGCCTTCAGGCTATTGGCCGGTTTCTTCTTGGTCCTATGCTTATAATCGCGCCAGCGCTTCTTCCAGTCTGGCACTGTCCTCTTAGCTTGCCCAACACTGTTGATCTTGGCCACTATGAATGAATGAATGAATGGGTGTCTTATAATACGCATAACGTAACCCCAAGGGGCATCAAGGCACAGATAACAGACAGAAAAACACAACAAAGCAGAAAGGAGATATAGTCATAATTAATAAGTCAGGGAAAAGAGCCATGTCTTCAAATGTTTATGAAAAATCAGCAATGAGGGTTGGCTGGAGAGTTCAGGCGGGAGTGCGTTCCACAGTTTGGGAGCCGAGAGGGAAAACGTTCTTCCTCCCCATCTCACCTTATTGAATCTAGGGACGGTGAGCAGGTTTTTGGTGGATGAGCGACGGGATCTGCTGGGGATGTAGGGGCTGACTAGAGATTTAATCCCTTCGCAACCTGATCCAAATACCGCCCTGTGGGCCAGACAGAGGAGTTTAAAAGAAATCCTGGCCTGGATTGGCAGCCAATGGAGATCTTTTCTCGCCTTGGTGGCCGATGAGCCCCTAGGCAGATTGAGAACCAGCCTAGCGGCGGCATTCTGAACCACCTGAAGTCGGTGAATCAATTTCTTGTTAATACCACCATACAGTGCATTACAGTAGTCGAGCCGGGAAGATACCAGGGCGACCGTTGACAGTTTGGGTGCCTCAGGGGCAGATAAGGGGCGATCTTTTTTAGTGTCCGAATGATAGTACAGCAGGTGGCCACTGTTTTGTTGACCTGAATGTCAAATGAGAGGGCCGGATCAATTATTACGCCTAAATTCCTGGCTGCTTTTACCGGTTGGGGACAATCCCCTAGTGAGACCGGCCACCAATCTTCATTCCACAATTCATGAGTCCCTCCAAAGACTAAGACTTCAGTCTTCTCTCCGTTTAGCTTAAGATGGTTATGTATCATCCATAGAGCTACCCCTTCCATGCACGCTCTAAATTTAGGGGCAGAGTCTTGTGTCGGTCGGGAAGTGGGGACAATGATCTGAGTATCATCGGCGTAGGAGAGTACCTGATACCCAAAGAATCTTATAATTTTAGCGAGAGGGGTCACATAGATGTTCAATAGTACAGTGCTGAAAGCTGAGCCCTGTGGGACTCCACATTGCACCGCCTGGGATGGAGACAGAAATGTGCCCAATTTAACTCTCTGCTATCTCTGATGCAGAAAAGAGGAAAGGAGATTCAAAGCGCTGCCCTCGACCCCTATCGCCCTCAACCTGTCGACCAGGATTGAAGGGGACAGGGTGTCGAAAGCTGCCGTTAGATCCAACAACACCAACAGCGTGGTTTGACCTCTGTCAACCTCTGATCTGATGTTGTTAGCAACCAACGTGAGGGCCGTTTCTGTACTATGGGCCGCATGGAACCAATGTTGGGAGACATCCAACAGATTCTCACTCTCCAGATATAAGGTCAGGTGATGATTGAGATGGGCTTCAGGTATTTTGGCCGGGGGCCGGAAGTAAAGAAATTGGACAAAAAATTTTCAGGACTTCGAGATTCAAGGAAGCCTTTTTTAGCTGTGGTTTAACTACTGCGGTCTTCCAGGCTACGGGAAAAATCCCTCCGGTAATGGCCATATTCATGATCTCCAGTAAGGAAGGAAGAACAGCCTCTCTACATGCTTTAAGAGTTTTTAAAGGGCAAGGGTCTAAGGGGGAACAGGACTTAGTAGCATCAAGGCGCTTGTTAAGCTCTACCAGTGACATCATAGGAAAGTATGTCAAACGAGAGCAAGGACTTGCTTCCGAGACCACAGGTATGACCGGGTAAGGAGGTAAAGATGAAGTGGATGTTGGCCGGGTATTCAGCTCCAAATTTAGAGTTTCTAGGACAGTGTGTATGTCAGCTATTTTAGTGTGAAAGAAGTTCACAATATTATCACATAGCGCCTGTGTCTCAACCACTGAATTAGCGGTTTGGGGTGAGGATAAGGAGTTGATGATTTTGAAGAGCTCTCTTGAAGATTTCAACGTGGCAGTGGTGTAATTGAAGTAGCTCTTTTTCTCCTCTATTATCGCCCTTTTGTAATCTTTTAAGGCCTATTTATGCTGGCTCTTCTCTGAAGTGTTGGGTTGGGCGAGCCAGGCTCTTTCTTTTTGTCGGCATTTCTGCCGAAGCAATCTCAATCGTTCTGAATACCAGGGGGCAGAGGGGCTCTTCCTAGCAAAATAATGTTTTTTAGGAGGCGCCAGAGTGTCCATAGCTGTACCTAATGCAATGGACAAACTTCGAGCAGCGGCATTGGAATCTGCCAAGAGTGAGAAATTGACTTCTGCCAAAAAAGGGGCTATGGAACTGTTGTTGACCTCTCTATAATTTCTTCTGGTTTCCCAAGAATTGCTATTTTTTGGAGTCTGGGCAGAAGAAGGTATGCTTAGACAGAAAGGAACTGCCCATTGATCTGACCAAGTTAAAGGGATCGGCATTTCGGCCCCCAACCTGTTATCGTTGGAAAAAAATACCGTCTAACGAGTGACCAGCAAGATGCGTAGGACCATCTACCAGTTGGCTCAGCCCACAGGCATTCAGGCTCTCCACTAGAGCTATGGTGTCAGTGTCATCAGCCCTCTCCAGGTGAAAATTAAAGTCACCCAGGAGAGTTAGATTAGGCCTATTGCTAAAGGGCTCTAACATTTCAAGTATGTCATAGGCAAATGAGGCCCTGGGGCCAGGATGCCTGTAACAGAGAATGCAAGAGAAAGAAGACGTGGGGGCAAACTGTATGAAGAAATATAGAGCATCAAATGTATCCGAGGGGGAGGAGAGGGGGTCTATGCGACACGTGAAACCATCCCTACAGAGAATTCTCATCCCCCACCTTTACGCCCTTCTCGGTCCATTCTAACCAGGGCATAGCCTTCGGGGATAGCGTCAATCAGATCCGGACCGGCAGCCCCGAACCCTAGGTCTCAGGTATAAAAACCGGGGGGGGGGGGGGTTCCCTTAGTGATACAAACTCCTTAAAAGCTACAGTATTTTTGACCAGGGACCTATGGACTACCAAACAACCTCTTTCTTCAGCTACTAGCAATTTGGAGATGACAAAGAGCTGCTGCTCATACTTTTTCAACTGCCATTCTCCTCCACACTAAAATGACACTTCTCTTTCCCCGGGAGTCTGTCAGGACATCCTGGCTGGTGGTGGGGTTGTTGGGGTTGTGGCCCTGGCTGCTGTTGTCTGCTCTCTGCTCCAACTCCTCCTTCTGTGAGTTGGGAAAATCTTTCTCAGATCTGACTTTTTATGGGATTTGTGACGCTTGACACACTCAGAAGTGCTGCAAATGTGGTTTACGGTGCTTTACGTGCTGCAAACCAGCCTTACGTCACTACGGCTGCAGATACGTCCGTATTCTCTGCAGCAGCCAGCCAACAAATGTGTAATTTGTTTGATTTTTCGTCTGACCCTACGCTGTGGTGCTCCGTATCGAAAATCTCACTTATTCATGGCATTAGGAATTGTTGCACAAAAGCGCTACTTTTTCTGACACATCACTGTCTTGCCGCAGCAATGCGTCTGCTCTTATATCTGAGCCCGACAGAGTTTACACAGTACTCCTGGTGCAGGCTGTTTTTTACTAACCCCGGGTTACGACGGCTGGTACAGCTCATCAAGACTCTCGTTTGTGCTGCCAATGTTTTCAAGGGGAACACTTGTGCGATTTAACAACAAACCGAAAACATCATTAGCATAAGGTTCACTTTTAATGCCCACTGGCCTACAGCATATACCCATCTATAAAAAGATCACTGTGCAGTGCTGGCCAGCATCTCTGCTGCAGTACGGGTGGTGAGGGGTGGGGGAGCTTTGGACAATGAGACTTCATGAAAGCTCTATACGTTTGTGGCTCAAGAGTCCAAGAGAACCTCGAGCTGTACAAAGTTCAGGTATCTGACTTGTGCCAGGCTAGAGTGTCCAAGTGCCCATCTGTAAACAGCATGCAGTGGGTAACCGGTGCTGCAAAGTCAGGCATCAGTTGCCAGGACTCGTTTACAAGGCAAAAGGTGGAGCACTGCTGCATGAAAAAGCAAGCATTGGCAAAGCCAATACAATTCGCCTATGCAAAACCTATTGGCTTTGTCAATGTTTTTTGCATGATGCAGAGCAGCATAGTGGGTCCGAAAAGTAAAAAAAAAAATAAAGGAGCACCAGCAGGAGCCTGTAGTGGAAGAAATCTGACCACAGGAAGCCCTACTCGGATCCAGGCTCCACGACAGGATGAAGACTCGAAGCCCAGGAGGAAGACGGAGGCGAGGAAGAGGTGCTGACCAATAGGAAGCAAGGAAGCAAGAGTGATGTGGGAGCCAGCCAATGTTAAGCAAAGCTAAGAAATGGGTGGGCTTTGAACTCCTTTAAATAAAATGTTTAAATGCAAGAGATTTCATTAGCACAGCGCAAGCTCTGTTAATGGGAAACATAAAGGAACATAGGTTATCTAAGTGAAGATTTAATGGTTGATAAAAAATAATATTGCGATATTAATGGAATATTTTGGATTGCGTTGTGCTGCTGTTTGCATGTGGGGCAGCACCCAGAAACAGACCAGGCAATTGCAACAAAATATCTGTAAAACGTGTGATCCTCTGCATGGGCTGGTTGTTATGCTTACACAACAAGTTGGCTATAACTTGTACTTTCACTTCTCAAAATATGGGTAACAGCATTAAGAAAATGCTTAATGCTGTTTTCTGAAAAGAGAGAACTGATTGAGTCACCCTCATGATATGTGGCCATTTGACAGCTCTGCAGTAATGACTTTTGCTTGTTATTGATTTTTGTTAAACTTGCACTGGCAAACTTCAACTGGAACAAAGCACTGAGCCATCCACTCTCCAAATTCTTCATCATTAACCTGCTTTTCGAATTCATTTCTGAATACCTCTGCCTCAAACGTGCTCCCATCGACAGAATGAGATTTTATATTCTGGCTGTGTCCACACTCCCACTTTTGTTGTGTGCACCACTTTGCAGGACCACATAGCAATTCTCCTGGGGGGCTACTTTCATATTTCTTCTCCTGTGTGGCAGTCAGCTCAGCTTGATTGATGGGGACTGTGACTGACATCTCCTTAAGGGATCAATAAAGATTTGCCACCCTGTAAATGACAATTGAGGCACTTGGAACGCTCAGAGCAGTTCAACTTAAGCTGCTTGAGAAAAGTAGTTTTCTGGAGAAGATTGTAAGTGAGAGTTGATGTTTGTTTCTTTCCTCTGCTGCACCTTCTTTCGAGGCACATGCCACAGTACAGCAGGTGTTTATCCAGTGGCCAACAGGCGTCCCTCGCTGGACATTTGTTGTAGAATTAAAACATGCAGTGGCAGTATTATAGATGGTGCCCCGGTGGCTCAACGAGTGTATGCACAAGTTCTTTGTACTCCTGGGACACGTTGGCATTACAGATAGGGCTGCACACACACCTGCAGCTCTTCTGTAATAGGTATCGTACCTGGGCACAATATGAGATAGGATGATCACAAGAGGGTATTCCCTCATTTGCATGTAACATGGCTTCGTGCAATTGATAACACTTTGCTTTTTCGCCCACAACGCAGCACAGATGTGGCTACAGTGACCAAGAGGTTGTTAGGAGGGGCTATAATTGGGTATCACCTAGATGCAGCCCCAAATAGTAGGAGGAAAGGGGGTACGTAGCCTTCCCCACAGGAACCCCCTGATGTTGGTGCAGTCACTCACTGCACCCACCTGCAGGGGGAATCCCTGCCCCCACTCCATATGTAACTGACATAAGAGATCCCGCTGCATTGAAAGCTCTGCCTTTCACACGTGCTCTTCAGGGAGCAGGGGTGAGTTCTTACCTTCACAAACAACAGTGCATTGACTGTCAATAGGGTGCACTGTGTCTGTCTTCAAATCGTGCACCCAGTTCAGGGTGCATCGCAGCACAGATTGGGATAATAGGATCCAGTTTCTACATGCTCTGTTTTCTTTAAATTGGTAATGAGCACTTGGAATGTGTGCAACGTTCAACAGACTGACAACAACACAGTAAGAGGGCCCTTCAATGCCACAGGGAAAAAAACATATTGTGTGGTTTGGTTCACCTTTTCCCCTAATAAGCAGCAAGCATGGATAGCACAGAAGCGTTGCACGGGCGTGAACACAGGACAACTCCAGTTTGTTCATTTTTTCGATTAGGTAACATGAAATGGGCAAACATATCCACCCCCCCCCCCCCCACCCCCCTCCCCCCCATCCACTCTGCAGTAAGATGTTTGCACCAAGGTAAAAAGAAAGCAAACTTGATTGTTGGACCATTGATATATACAAAAAACAAAAATGTTTCCTCATAAACATCTTCATAGAGGTTTTACGAGAGAGAATTGAGTCCATCTTCAAATTTGCTTTACAAAATAGAACAAACTCTGGCACATTGTAAGAACTTGGATAATTGTTTGAGCGGGGTGAGAACCCACTTCAAATGACAGTTACTGTCCTCTTGTGCTGTGGCTTAACTAAAAGGCAATGTGTCAAGTATGTATGCAGCACTCCTCCAGTTGTAACATGGAAAAGCAGCACAAGAAAAGTCCCATACCTACTTAGAAGAATAGCCTACATTTTAATGAATAAAACTACACCAAAATAAAAAAATCTAAATATAGCGTCAAAAGGTGTGAAACACCACTTGTCACGCAGGACAGGGGTAAAATCGCAAGTTCAGATGGAGCGCGGGCCAGAGACGGGACCAGGTTGGTCCTGCTGGAGGTTTTTACCTTCTGACTTCGAAGCTCTCTGGGGCTCTGTGCTGTTCTGAGTCGCTCCGTCTTGGACCCAGTGAGGCTTTCAGTCGGAACTGTGCAGCTCTGCTTAGCTCTGTGTCCAGGGCCGGCTCTAGGCTCATGGTGGCCCTGTGCAGGGAGCGTAGGTGGGGGCCCCGGAAGAGGGGGTCCGGACGGGGCGGAGCTCAGGAAGGTGTTTTAATAATACGTCCAGAAAAGTGGTTAGATGATTGACCAGTACCTGCGGCTGCTCCTACCCTTCCGAATTCGACTCAGAACGATACAATTTAGGAAGAGGAGGGCATTATGACACACGACATGAGGGACTGTAATATTCACAGATGGATTCATTGAAATTAATTGTGTCAGTCTATATACCTGCAGTGCAAGTCCGCTGTCGTCCGGGTACTTTTTAATAAGCAGATGGGTAAGAGAAGGTGGAGAGAGCAGGGAGAAAAAATAATCCCTAATATTCGCTGCAATTCAAAGTCTTGAGTCAGAAGCGGAAGGATGCAAGCCAGCCAGTTACCTCATTGAAAGACCAAAATGCGTTTAGGAAGGACAATCTCAAGAATTGTGAGGAAAGCCATTGATTCAGGATCAGGGAAGCTAGGCACACAAGAAAGTCATCCACTGACGAATATGGGCTGATCCAAAACCCATTATGAGAACTGTAAGTGAACAAACAGCCGCCCATGGATTATACAAATTGAAGTCATGTGAGCAAAACCAAGCATGGCAGGCTGCTTTGATGGGCACATGGACTATTCCGTTGGACTTGCCTGAGATTACAAAAACTCAGCTATTTGTAACAGTTTGAACTGCTTAGCTGACGCATCGTCATACATCTTGAAAGTGCAGAGGCGAAGTATTACTTAGTTTTTCTCGTATCTGGATAGTGTTAAAACAAGCATTGGCATAGCCAATAGGTCTCACCTTTGGAACCTTATAAGTGTTTAGCCATGCAACAGTTAATGTTGTTGCACAAAGAATATTGTGCTGGATGGCTAAAAACGTATAAGGCCCCAAAGCAAGACCTATTGGCTATGCCGATGCCTGCCTATAATGGCTTGTTTTGAACATGTTTACTTTATGACATTAAACATAGTACGAGTGAAAAACGTGGTCTAGTTACAAATTGTGTGCTGTTTTTTTATGTCCTTATTTTCCTGTATTATTGAGGTGAAGATTATAAAAATGCGAGTATAAATGAAAATGATGCGAACTTCAAAAGCTGGTGTGCCCCAGAATTTCTTTCAAGTACTTGGCATCCACATTGGCTTTGGCACCCGCAGCCCTGTGACTAGATGGCGTCCATACCTTATGTTTTGCAGAAAGATATTAAGAAATGCACAATACCAACATTATTGTCCACTTGCCTTTGCATTTGGGTTTTTTTAAACTCCCCATTGTGGTTTTGAAAGCATCAAGCTGGCCGCTGGGAACTGTTTTTTTTTAATGTCACTAAATTATTATGCGTTCTAGACTTTGACATTCAATCATTCAATTGCAGCAGGTAGTAAATAAAATGACTACATTCTGTAGGCCACAGGTTCTTAGTAAGGTTGCCTCAAGGTCGATTAAATCAGTATCATTGAGTTCGGTAATCAGTATCATTGAGTTCGGTAATGGTAAAACCTAAATGAAATTTTGTTTTTATTTGATGGTTGCACAGTGCTGACCCACATATCAAAATACATTTGGGTGCTTTTATCTGCTTCTGGGACTGGGAGTGTGACGGCATGCTTGCCCAGTGGTCATTAGAAAGGCCTATTTTGAGCCGTTTTTGTGTGACTGCAGGTAACGGTTGCATTGTGTGTGTTTGTTTTCCCACATTGATCAGAATCAAGACGTTTCTTATTTGGTCCCTCAGCCCCATTTCAGCCATTACTGGCCAGGCTTCAAGTTTCATTGTCTGTTCGACTCGAGGCCTGCACCGTCCCACATTGCACAACAGTGGCTGCCTGTAATATTCACAGATCGATTCAAATTTGAAATTAATTGTGTCAGTCTATATACCTGCAGTGCAAGTCCGCTGTCGTCTGCTGAGACCTGCTCAGTCTCTCACCGTTCACTTCCAAATAGGGTCAGGCCCGGGGAACCGACGGACGAACTGGAGTCGGACAGAGGTGTTCTTTCTCGATGACGAGTGACGACGCACGCACGCACTCTCTCGTCTCGTGACCAGACCACCACTGCGCAGCAGGTGCAGTGAGTTGCGCACTGCGCACAGGCAGAGCGCGCCGCGGGGGCTGTCCCAGGGCCGTCACGTCAGCATTGGTGCTAAGATTGACGGCCCTGGGACCCAATCTGCTGGCTGCCTGACTCTGGGATTGGGAAAGTGAAACTACTATAGTAGCAGGTAAAACAACAAAACAACGGCGCTGGCCGGCCCCTGCCATTGCTAGCCGCCGGAGCCGGAGGGGAGGCCGCCAAATCCTGCCAGGGGGCTGCCAGTGCCACGAACGGATCCTCGTCGTGGCGGCCCCTGTGGTTTGGCGGCCCTGTGCAGGTGCACAGTTTGCACATGCCTAGGGCCGGCCCTGCAGTGTCTCTTGTCACCAGAACCGGTAAAGCCTTTGGTGAGGAGCTGTGTGGTGCAGCTCTCTATTGCTCTGCAACGGAGTTGAGATGTGGGTTGCAAAGAGGCGATGCATCATCGTCGAACTGCAGGATTGAAGGTGACACATGTAGCGCCAAACCGCCCAAGTGTCAGAAACTAGAGACGATGCGCTGCACAGTTGCTGATGTGATGCCCTCGGCCCTTGCAGCAGGGCCGATGCATCGACGTTGAGGGAGATGCTCTAGTTCCGCTTGGTGCAATGGCTTCGATGCGTGGGTTCTGGTTGTAGCAGTATTTATACCCACTTCCAAGGGTCCAGGACTAGATTGGCACCAATTGGAAGGGCAAGACTTGCAGCAAGCAAAGTTCAGGTGTTGATGTCGGATGAGTTGAAATCGTTGATGTCCCTGAGACTAAGAAGGGGTGCAAGCACTTGCAGTCCTTATGGGTTAAAGAGTGTAGGGTCAGTCCTTTCTCAGGTCAAAGGGTAACAGGCAGCAGGGCAGCAAATCAGAAAATACAGCAGATTGGCAGTCCTTGTAGCAGCACAGCAGTCCTTGGGGTACATTCTTAGGAGGAGGAGCCAAAGAGGTTTGGTTGGGTGCCACAGTGGTGATACGTGCCATTTTTGATTAGGGAGGTGACAGTGTATGGGCTGAAGGTAGTTAGTTTTGCTCCCTTCCTAATCATATGGCGGTGAGGGAGAGAAGTGTGGGTGGAGAGGATTAACTGTGAGGGATCAGGCGCGGAAAAAGGGTTAATGGTTGTATCAGGGGTGTATAGGTCGGTGCTTAGGCGGTGTTGATGGAAATTTCAGTTTAGAAACAGTTTTATTACATGTTTGGGAGCGAGGAGGCTTCAAAGTGGGGCTTGAAGGGTGGAGTAAGATTGACATTTGAGGTTTGTTGGGATGGTTATTTAGAGTCGGGGAAAATGAGGTGAGTGATATTACGCTGTTTAGTAAGCCTTGTTTAGTCTCTAAGGGTCAGAGCCAAGAGTAATATTTTGTAATGTGCACCTGCTTCATTAAAGTGGCATTGTCCACACACAGGAGTGGAGTGGTTTTTGCCACAACTATAGTGGCCTTTGTACTGATGCGATTTGCAATTAGAAAACACAGGGCAGTCAAAAGATAACCCTGTCTCAAGTTTTTGGTTGAATCTGTAAAGTGTTTATTGCAAAAGGTGAGTGGTACCTGAAACACACATGATCTCCCTAGTGGCATTGGAGGCTAGTCATCGAGCAAAGGCAAGACACCAATTTATACAGTATTACCAGCAGAGACATAACATACAGCAGGGCACGAGTCGGGGGTACACGCAGATCCACGGCGTCCACCCACTATTTTCACAGAGTGGACGCTGTCCACCCTGCCAAGATGTTGGGCCCCACAGAAATATGTTGTACTTGTCCCAGTGTAATTTACAGACACTGGGAAATGTTCAGAAACTCATGCACTTTCCCTGCTTTCCATTCCTAGCAGCAACGTGCAGGTAGTGTGGTGGCTTCCTTTTCACCTCCAGCTTGGCCAAAGATAAAGGCAGAAATTGAGGGGCCATCAGGCCTTCATTTGATCGAGTATGGGACTGGAGGCGGCCTGGAACCGCACACTTACATGCAAATGCAACGGAAAGGAAAGAAGGGCACACAGCTAGTTATCTCTTCACAGGTACTCAAGAGATGCATGTTTTTTCCTCTGTTCTGTCCCTTTATATAAGTGCATGCACTGTTAGAATGTCAGATGAGTTTAAATGTCCCAGCATTTACACAAATAACAATTTAAATAGCACTATTTTATTAAGTATATAGCGCTACTCATCCCAATGCAGAGTTAGAGAGCTTTACATAACATATCTATTATCCATTCAAAATAAATCATGTAAGTGTGCAAATCAACGCACAAGATGTGTAACATGAGACAGTCAGGGTTACAAGGTGTAGGAGACAATTGCCTTTCACAGCTCATTGTGGTCAACTAGAAGGATTAAAATTTATGAACTGCAAGTAACAAAGGGATCTCTGTGTTCAAAGCAGTATTCTAATAACCTATCTACATAAAATAAAAATATATGCGATCTGCATGTTACATGGTGTGCTTTGTAGGAGACACATTTTTAAACAAAACATATTTTATTGCATTTTCAGTTATAAAATACACATATCAGAGCACTATTGCATGATTAGGTGGTGCATTCATGCTCACAACATTGTAAAAGATGCACACCATGTCTGTTGCGACGTCATAAATACCAAACCAGAAGAAGATAGCAACAAAAAAGAGGTTCAACAATCCCCAAACGCCCCCTCCCACCTACCGCCCAAACTCCCCCAAGAACAGTGGGTGATTATGTTTTGCAGGAGACAGATTAATCTTCTATACTACTTTGATTCAAATTTGGGACTACACAAAACAGATCTCGTCAACAAATGCATTAAGCGCCAGAGTTAACTCACCCTAATAATTATTATTATTCCATGAGATTTACTGGGCACCTCTGCTGCAGATGCCTTACTTAACCCCATAACGTATTTTAAAATGCAGAATTTGCAACCAATTAAGAAAAACAAACCTTATAGCATGCTTTTCCTTGTTGCCAATTTCTTAGTGGCGGGCTTTTCAAAAATGTTTTGTAGTTGATGCCCAGAGAGTTTGTGTCAGGATTGCACCACTTTTTTGGCGCAGTACCGACTTCATATCTCATTTGTTAAATGTCATAATTCACTTAAATGTGGCCATCATACACGTGATAAACATGTGTGAGATCTTAGTCTTTCATGTCTGTGATGTCATGTGCTGTAATGGCACGCTTCATGATGCCACTTGTATACTTGGTCAATCCCTCCGCTTCTTTTTTTAGGACTTGTGCCCTGACATACACCCCTGCAGCCCCTGCAGTAAGAGGAGGCCTACTCTTCTATGTATGTAGCACCCCCTGAGTTTATTTGTGATTTGAGAGAGAGAGTGTGTGTGCAAGCGCATGTGGGTGTGGTATGTGTGTGTGTGCTTAAAGCAGCTGCAAACACGCTGAACAAGTACTGAAAATAAGCAAAATAATGCATTTATTTCTCTTTCATTAAGAGCCTGCAGACCCCTTTTCAAAAATGGAAAGGGAGAGAGAGAGAGAGAAAGGGGGGAGAGAGTGAGAGAGAGAGAGAGAGAGAGAGAGGGGGAGAGAGAGAGAGAGAGAAAGGGAGAGAGAGAGAGAGGGAGAGAGAGAGAGAGAGAAAGAGAGAGAGAGAGAGAGAGAGAGAGAGAGAAAAGGAGACAGAGGGTTCGCCACAAAGTACTATTCCTCTAGACGAAAAGCGATTGCACATATCTGAAGCATAATGTTGCATTTCACGACTTCGTCGACAGTCGACAACCAGACTGGGTATTCATTACGGAGACCTGGGCCTCTGACTCCTCCGGACATGATTTACTTATGGCTATACCTGACGGCTATGCCCTTTACAGACAGGACAGACAACTACGCAGAGGGGGTGGCATCGCCATTCTTGTTAAAACTCCCTCTCTCTGTGTGATTAAACCTATACCTCTACCCCTATCTCGTGTGGAAGCACTCTATTTTTGCATTACCCCATCTCCCTCAATTTCTTTCTCTGGGATCCTTATTTATAGACCTCCTGGCACCAGGGCCAGCTTTCCTTCTGAACTTATGACTATTCTTGAACCGTATATCGGAAAAACAGCCTTTACCATTTTGGGTGATTTTAATTTTCACTTAGATGAGACCAACTCTAAAGACACTATCTCTCTCGTCGAAACCCTATAAGCATGTGACTTCATCCAGCACGTAAATAGTCCTACACATAAGGCAGGACATATTCTTGATGGTCTATTTTCCAACGACGACAGGCTTTCCACTGGCGCTCCATTACAGGTGGTCTGGTCCGATCATTTTGCTGTACCATTTGATCTTGACATCCCGGCACCTGTTCCTCCAATCACAATACCACTCCCTTTATTCTCAGGAGAAACTTAAGGAATATCTCAGATGACACTATTGCCCCTTTGATCTCCACTTCCGAACTTCTAGCTGTCACGGATGCTTCAGAGGCAGCCCAGTCTCTGACTGACTCCATCTCCAAAGCAGTTGAAAATCTTGCCCCCTCATCTCTGTGCTATGTAGCACGCCTTAAACCTACGGCACCCTGGTTCTCTGACCAGCTCAGACTTATGAGACAGGGCTGCAGGAGTAGTGAAAGGAAGTGGAGGAAATCCTGGGACTTAAAAGATAGAGAGGCCCATAAATCCGCACTACGTGCCTACAAATACCAAGTGATAATCAAGAAACAGGAATATTTTTCAAATCTGACCAGCTCTCTTTCTTCTTCAAGAGAACTCTTCAAAATCGCTGACTCTTTATGTTCCCTGCAACTTCCCGATCCAGTAGTCAGTTCCCAACAACTCTGTAACGATATTTCAGACTTCTTTCACAACAAAATACATGACATTCATGTCTCTCTCGAATCCCACCGTCTTGCTCTTGATCATAACACTCCCCCTCTCATATCCAATCTTGATGCACTAGGCAAGGACCCCCCCTGCCTACTCACAACTTTTCCCTCCCTATCCCTTGAATCTCTGAATTCACTTCTTGACAAAATTAAATCGGCCTCCCCCCTTGATCCGATACCCCTTAAGAAACTGAAAGAGTGTAGAATCCACCTTTCTCCTCTTCTGCTTGACGTCTTAAATAAGGCCATCGCTCAAGGCTCTTTCCCTTCTATCTGGAAGAAGGCAATAGTCAAACCGCTACTTAAGAAGCCGACTCTGGACCCGGCCATGCTGAAAAATTTTAGGCCCATTTCGCTTCTTCCTGCACCCGCGAAGTTGCTTGAGTCGCATTTGAATTTCCATCTATCTGCCTTTCTCGAATCCTCTGAATACCTGGATAACACTCAGCACGGTTTCAGAAAACACCACAGCACAGAGTCCGCCCTTACCTATGTGGTCGATAACATCCGACGCAAGGTGGACTCTGGCCAAACCACGGTCCTAGTTCTGTTGGACCTCACGGCCGCTTTCGACACCCTCTCCCCCGCCATCTTGTCATCTCGGCTAAGGGAGGCGGGTGTCACTGGATCGGCCCTGAGTCTCCTAAATTCCTTCCTGACCGAAAGGGAACAGAGAGTGATGCTTGGGAACCACCTCTCCCCTGCCAAGTCTCTGCAATGTGGGGTGCCACAAGGGTCGGCCTTAAGTCCGACCCTTTTTAACATCTATGTGGCCCCCCTTGCAAGACTTATTAAATCTCAGGGGATGGAGGTGGTATCCTATGCAGACGACACGCAGATTATGGTCTCTCTTGCTCACACCTCGGTTAGTACATCTGCCGCCAGCTTCAGGGTTTGCATGCAGTATGTGGCAGACTGGATGACTATAAACTCCCTGAAGCTGAATGGTGAAAAAACCGAGGTGTTGATATTTGGGAAGAACCAGAACCTGTGGTCGAGCGAGTGGTGGCCCTCTTCTCTTGGCATCTGCCCCACTTCCTCCCTATCTGCCAGAAATCTGGGAGTGATATTTGACACCTCACTCTCTATGTCCCTGCAAGTCAACAGGACCGTTGCTACCTGCTGTGGTGTGATCCGGGTACTCAACAAAATCCGTGGGTACCTTTCCCCCCAGGCGCGTAAACAGGTTGCAGTCGCCCTGGTGGGCTCGAGACTGGATTACTGCAACTCCCTCTATATGGAAGTCAACAAAGGGTTGATCCACCGTTTGCAGACTCTTCAGAACTCTGCAGCACGCTTTGTTTTGAATCTCCCCAAAGCCTCCTCTGCCACCTTAGCCAGGAAGGAGCTTCATTGGCTTCCGGTACAGCACAGAATCGCCTTCAAAATCCTCTGTCTCACCCACAGAGCATTGATGGATGGTCCTGCTAGTGCCATTGGCTCTCTTCTCTCGCGCTATGTCCCCACAAGAAACCTGCGCTCTGCGGGACTCTGTCAACTAGCTGTCCCTCGCATCAAATTTGTCAGATGGGGAGCCAGAGCCTTTTCCGTCGTCGCTCCGCAATTGTGGAACTCCCTCCCCATGGAGATAAAAACTCTCCCTTCCATCGACTCTTTCAAAAAGGCTCTAAAAACGTATTTCTTTAAGAAGGCCTACTCATGATTAAATAAGACTAGGTAGGGTCTTAAGTTGCTGTATTTAATCTAGGCGCCTTGACGCCCACTGGGCTAAGTACGCGCGATACAAGAAACTCCTCATTCATTCATTCATTCTGGGGCTGAAGTTGTGTGCAACTTCAGCAAAAAGGACTAGAGACTGCTGGGTGTCAATGGAAGGTACACCATATAGCTTGAATATTGAACGATGGAGGTGGGATTGCACATTGGTGTTTGGATATGGTGCAAAAATGTAATTGTGTTGGGTCCTAGCCTGGTAGACTGTGGAAAGCCCTTCTGCAAAGACCCCTCCTCCAACTCTGATTTATGTCAATGTCTAGTACAGTTAAGCCTTGCATGGGGATCTGCGGTTTGGTGTAGATCGGGTTTATTTACACAGTTTAACCCAGGAAGGTGGTGTGGACAGACACGATTTATTTTAATGCAAACAGATGCTTTGCAAAGATAACAGCATACCTCACGCTGAATGGGAACTCCCTAACAATACACTTATTCCCATTTTGTAAAGTAATCTTCACCAGCTTTCTGTTACGAAAAGGGAAAGTATGTAAATCACGGGGCATTCCTAATTGACCCATAATGCAATGGCCCATAATTGTCATTTGCAGATTACATATTTTTCTCAGCTCATAGATTTAAAATGTTTCACATGTGCCAAGAGTCAAATGATCCGGAATGGAAGGCGAGACTTGTTATCTTGTGTCTAGACTATGGGACAGACTTCAATTGGAAATCACATCAATACCTTCAAATTTGAACAAGTCTGAGAACCTGGCCTTTCAGTAAGAAGGTTTAAGCTTGTCTGACTCCACAGTGGCATTAGGTCTAGGATGCTTGTCATGTCCCCACATGCAGGTAACAATATGCTTTAGAAACTCATTTCCATAGTTCAAAAATGTATGTGCGAATGCCTTGTTGACCTAAAACCCACCACTCTATAGTCCAGGATCCACTAACCCACTCTGATTGTCTAGGCTAAAAGTGATGCTCCTTTATTTTGATGCCAGACTTCTAGAATAGCTTTCCTGTAGAGATCCCTATTGTCACCAATCCCAGCAGTGTCTTTTGCATGCACCAACGCATCCTTGAAAAAGTGGGTGACTATCTCACTCACTGCCATCATAATCATTATGTTCCCAATTATGCATATTTCACCCTTTTGGGCTGATAAGTTTCGATTGTTGTTTTGACCACTGGTGCCTGGATTGCCTGTCAAAGAGAGATACAATTAATTTAGAACTCTCTCACACTTTGTAAATTGCAAATCTCTCTCAAGAGCTCCTAGAAGTAAATAGGCTATTCTGTATGTGCCAGGCTTATAAAATAAACAACATCTATGGTCTGATTCATAAAGATTTTGGTGTGAGGAGTAATCTTAAAGTACTCTCACATCAGAAGTAACCCAGGTGTGCTCCTGGTGTCTCCCTAGAATGTAGGAATGGTAGTGTCCTTTACAACCAGGGTGCCTAGAAAGGACTACTCCACACAGGGAGTTTAGGATGACACGTCTTTATTCATCTGTGTGTTGCTGCAAACTCCACATTCTAAACCTGCATTCATTTCACTATGCCTGTGTCGCAGTTCTAAGGACATCTCCCTCCATGTTAAATAAAAAAGGACACCGTTTTTACGAATATATACATAATCACAGTATGCAACTTGGAAGTACTTGATCTTTTTGTATTGTACCAACACTGAATACTTGTCTAATATTCACTCTTGGTATAATAACAAAATGCTTCCCCTTACTGCGAGCAAGAGTCAGTCAGTGAATATGTCTGATGGCAGGTGCAAGCAGCTATCAGTCAGACTTTCCAGGAATTCTCCAGCCCTGATCCCAGATGCCTGGCATGGCTAGGTACAACTCTATTTGTGATGGGCTGCTGGGTCACTGTTGAAGGTAGCCATGAGTGTTTTGGGCTCACCCTTATAGTGCCCCAGGCTACATTGCAATCAGGCTGTGACCCCACCAGGTTCACAAGATGGTTAAGATCAGAAGCTTTACTGGCCCCACCCCACCTTGTGATAAACTGGGACAGGGAGGGGTGAAAAAAGAAGAGGCTGAAAACTCAAACTTGTGCTGCATGATATTTTGCTATATGCACTGTGTAGGTCCAATCAACACAATATCTTTATTTACCTATTTCTTTTCCAGCGCTAAACCTGTTGACTGAACAAACATAGCGCTGCTTTGCGTTGCTTAGCTACAAGGGGCATTCCCTGGGTCGTGCTTGGGCATTCCCATGAAACGACCAAGGATTCTGACGTAGAACTATATTTACTTAAAAAAGTAAAAAGGGTTTTGCAGAAAAAATGTCACCCATTTCAAATAGACACTATGAAGAAGAAATACTTTATTTCTCCTTTCGTTTCTGACTTTGCATGTGTGCTACGCTGTGCAGTACACATAGACAGTGGGGAAGGGTTGAAAGTTAGTCTAAGCATGGTATTTTGTATTGGAAGGGTATCCTTTCAGTACAAAACCTATGCTGACTCACTGAGACACCCTTGCATTATGGTGCAAAGGCTGTGTCTGTGATGCACGGCAGCACCTGACTGCACTCACACTATGGAGAGGGGGGGAGAGTGCCATAAGTATGATGCTCTCCTACTCACGCAGTGCAGCATTGCATTTGCGGCTGCTGCACTCACCTGTATGATCATATAGTAAATCTGCGTCTAAGGGGCTTATTTATGGGAGCCATGCCTCAATTTTGCACCATGTAAAGTGGCACATGCATGATGCAGGCCTCTCATAAAGATCTGTGAAGTCACGCAAAGCCACCTTGCATGACTTTGAGAGGCCTCATAAATCATAGATATTGCATAAAATACCAGTGGATTTTGGCGCTGCCCCAAATTTAGTTAATCAGGTATACTTGAGGTAGTGCCAAAACCTTACACCGCTCCAGAACTAGCGTAACAAGGAGAAATATTGTTAATTCTCCTTGTTCTTTCCTCTTTCCATTCTTGCTACATTTTGCAGCACACCTAGAAAGAGCAAAACGCCCGTCAAGATTGTTTTTGTGAAGCAACGTAGATACCCTTGCATCATGGTTTTAGCATGCCTGTATTGACGCAAGGCAGCAACTTGTGTGCCAATGGAGGGGGAATGGACAGAAATGCACCATATTTCATAAATACGGGGCATTCCTGCCTTTTCGCGCTGGCGTAGGTTAGCGAAGCAAGAAGACTTGCAGCGCTACCCTATGCCAATTCCCTATAAAGGAGGCCCTACAATTTAAAATATTTAAAGCAGGGTCCTCCTCACAAGATCTTAGGCACCTACAAAAAGTAGGCAGTAGTCGCCGCGGAACAGGAGCTCTAGGGAAGAGCTCCAGGATAAGGGATCACCAAAACTGGTGAAAATCCCTGAAAATCCAGGTAAACCGCCCTGCAAAAACCATCTCTACGACCTGTAACCGAGCGTGTGCACTGCGGACCGGGAGAAAATAGAGAAGTGTGCAAACATCACTTACTGGGTCACTGGACGGACTGGTCTCCGGGACGGACTGAAGGACGGAGCGGTTTGAGCGAGGACGGGATGCGGGGTCACCGCGGCCGGCAATGGACATGAGAGGGACATCGGCAGCACCAGCGGCGCAGCGGCGCTGGACACGGTGAGCGGCGCCGCCGCACTACAGGGGGTGCTGGAATCGGCGGCTGCTGCGGGAGGAGGACGGGCACGGTGTTGGGCACTGCAGTCGGGGAGAGCGGAGCAGGAGGAGCGAGCTCGCGCGAGCAGAGGTGGGGGCATCGATATCCATCTGCCTTGCCCCCCCGCCCCCCCCCAGCCCCAGCCCCAGCCCCAGCCCCAGCGCCGGGGGCCGAGAAGAATAGTCTGAGCCCATCCGTCCCGCCTGATCCGGCAATGGCGGCGAAAACGAAAACGGTCTGATAACCCTTGGACCTCGCGCTGGCCGCATTCGCGGATCTGGCGCTAGGGACCGGAGGCTGTTGGTCCCGGCCCGGCAGCGCACAAAGGGATGTGGTGAAATGGACTTGACGAGTTATAAAAGGAGGATAAGATAAATCCGGCTTGCCTGACCTTAAAATGGCGGCCGTTTATGACATCCTCAGTCATGGAACAATGATTGCACATAAATAAACACAGCAGACAGAATGAAAACAAAAGAAGGCTCAGAGAGGAAAGTGTAGAAGGACTCTGACTCCAACCACTACATAGAAAGGAAATTGAAGAAGGACTCTGACTGGAACCACTACAAGGAAAGGAAATTGAGAAAGGGCCTCAAGCAACTGAAAGTGAGAAGGGACTTTAGCTCTCACTTGATAGAGAAACAAACGGCCATCTTGGAACAGTGAACAACTTGCGTTAACTACTTAACACCCTCACTCAAGACTCATATGTTTAATAAGGAAAGAAAAAGAGGACAAAGTTTGAGAAAAAAGAAAAAGGACTAAGAGAGTAAGAGAGTAGCAATTTACAAAGCGAAAGAATGAGGTCAGGCAAGACACTGGAAAGAGGAAAGTAAGGACAGCTATGAAAGGGGGCTGGATATATTACTAAATGAAAGCGGACTTGCTATTGAAGCCGAAACTTCTTGAATATTGCCCTCCCCCCCCCCTCCCCCCCCCCCCCAGAATAACAATAGACTATGAAAGACGGACATCTTGGAATGGCTAGTCCTACACAAGACTTCTCTTAACTCTCTATGGGATAGTGAAATTAATTCCTACGACATGCTAACGGAATTAAAAAAGTTCAATTGGAGCTCAGCAGAGGAACTGCACCCGTCACGTAATTGTGAAATTCTGGTACGTGATCCATCTGCCAATACTGGAACCAAGAAGGAGATTACCATTGTTCACTGACAAGGGAACAACTCTGATCAAATTTAAACAGTCTGATAACAGCAACTGAATATGGATGTAAGAGGCCGAATGACGATAGGCCCGGAAACACAGACTATAAAATATCCTTCTACTCTATCCAAAAATGCGGCCAAAAAGTTCAAACATAACACATTGAGAAAAAACCCGGACACATTGTTCGCCGACCCATACTTTGATATGGTCAAAGGCACCATAATGAATGACTTGATTTTTCACACAAATAAAACAGCGAAATGGCGCAATGCACTCACAGAAATGCTGATCATAGTAGATTTGAAAAACATTCCGCATGGCACAAAATTAATAACTTCCCCATCAAGAAGTTGCAATGCTGAACTATGCATCACGTTATATAAAACGGGAATAGTGCTGATACAAGCAGCCAATAAGGACCTGGAGGAATTTGAAAAGACCTTCCTAATTGTAAAAGAATCTTTGGAGAGACCAAGACACCAATCACCCATGACCCAACATGAAATCATGCGTGACAACAGGGTCAATTCAACTGGGGACATCAACCAACCAGTTGATGCCACAGCTCGCCACAACTCGCAAACCCCCAGCCGTGGAGACATAACGGAAACTGAGAAGGTAACCCTAGAGACTAGTACCGATAGAACAGGGAGGTCTTCCAATCCGGCTAATGAAGAGCACAGCCTGACCCACAAGGAAGAACCGATGCAAGTAACCAACAGAGAACTGGAGAGCTTTGAGCTAACTCTCCAAAACTCAGAGGTTGACTCAGAAGGACCAAACCTTCAACAAAACGGGTCACTACCAGATATGACTCGCGATAACTTCGACTCCAACACTAGAGACACCAATCTAACAGATGGCCAGAACAACCAAACCGATAACACTGAAGATTTAACCGTAAATGCGATGGCATCACTAGAGACTGTGAGAGAAAGGATAACGATGACCACCAACCTTGGAAACATAGTGAAGAATAAGGTCCCAAGGATAGAGCCGGTGCCGCGAACGCACAACGCCACTGCGCTGGATGAATGTATCCCAGCTCCAAGCGAACCCCCTCTATGAAGCCAACGAAATGAACAAAGTAGAGGAGATCGACCCCTACTTTCCTTCCCCGAATACAAGACCAGAATCCCTCAGATCCACTAAAACACCCCTTACCAAGAAAAGATATGTGGGAATGAGATTTGATCAGTTGCAGAGAAGAGCAAACTACATTGCTCATCCAGCCAGGTCTACCTCACACAAGAACTCATCCCGAACTCAGAAAGATATCAAGGAGCTCCAAAAACTTGTAGGGAATCTAGCCCAAAACGCAATGAAAGTCTCACAGACAATGGGAAAAATCTGGGAGATGATGATAAGCACGCACACCAAGGTCTCACACATCCAGAATCTGGTACATAGACATAATAGACCTATCAGGACAAAGCCCCTGTCGATTGAAGAAACTCGAGCCCTACTCAGGTCCTATGAGCAACATGCCCGCAGCAAGGAGGAGAATATCGAAATTGTACCTATTGACTCTAATAGATCGACCAGAAAGAATGACAGGAAAGCAATCCACCAAAATCTTCAACATATTCAGCTTATTGCATCTGAAACGGATAATGGAAAACTCGTTAAACCACAGAAACCCTTGAACTGCCTTCTACTTAACTGTCGTTCGGCAACTAAACATGCAGCAGATATAGCCGCCCTCATCATCAATAAAGAAATTGACCTGGCCATCCTCACGGAAACATGGCTCAATGAATCTTCATCTCCTACCATGGATCTCTTAGTACCACCACAATATAACATCGTCAGGCTAGACAGACCAAGGAATGTGGGAGGAGGCATAGCTTGCATTCACCGATCTGAGATCGAGGTCTGTCACTTCCAATCCGACCCCTTAGAATCCTGTGAATACCTTGGCATTAATGTGAGAACACCAAAGAATCAAAGCTGCAAACTGCATGTATTCTACCACCCACCAGGGGAGAACGCTAAGTTCACAGAACAACTGATGGAGATCATAACGACCAACTCTAACTCGGACGCCAATAATATATTCCTAGGCGATTTTAACCTCCATTGGAATGACGGCGGTGATAAATTGGTCAACGCGCTTAAAGACTTCCTCAATGAGCTAAAACTTGTACAAGCCTGCAACCAACCCACTCACTCACTAGGAGCGACCTTAGACTGGATTATCTCAAAAAAGGATGAGACCTCTATCCTTGCTATAGACCCATGCGACTGGTCTGACCATCACATCATATCATTCAAGATACCTACATTGACAAAGGGCAGGACCGTGCAACCACGCAAGCTCGAGAAACTGATCCGAGACACAAAGGAGGCTAACACTGAACTACTGGTTAAAAGGTGTGAGAGAGACTTGAAGCCACCCGACAACAAGCAAAATGTCAATGAGCTGACCGATCATTACATAACCTCAATTGGTAATATCGTCAATGACACCATGCCCCTAAAAACGAAAAAAGTATCAGAGAAACCAAGAAATCCTTGGTTTAATGAATCATTGAATGAGGACCGGCGCAAACTGAGAATGGCCGAAAGGAGGTGGAGACAACATCCCTCCTCCCCGGAGCTGAAAGCGCTCAGAAAAACAAGAAAAGAATACAACAAAAAAATAATCAATTCCAAAAAAGAATTTTTCAGAGATGAATTGGACAGTGCCATAAACAGACCACGAAAACTCTTCGAGATCTTAAAACAACAGTCAAATAAACTAACCAAAACGGTTTTAGAGAATACAAAAACGCCCATAAGCTGCGAGGAATTTTCCTCATTTTTCACCGAAAAATCTAAATTGCTTGAAGATGACCTCACAATTGCAGCAACTAACCTTAAGGCACTACCTCAATCCAGTGATGAGTCCAATTTCTCACCAGAGTGCCTCCAAACTAAAAATAAGGCAAAATGGGACACATTTGATCTATACGACCAGGAAAAAATCGCCAGAACACTGGCGGCACTTAGACCGAACAACCACTTTCAAGACCCATTACCAGGAAAGTGTGTAAGAGAAATCAGCCACACGCTAGTTCCTATCTGGACTGAGATAATAAACGCCTCACTTGCACAAGGAACCCTCCCTGACTGCCTAAAAACAGGGCAGGTGATGCCCATCCTTAAAAAACCGACAGCTGTTGCCACAGACCCGAACAACTATCGACCAGTGACCAACATCCCTCTACTGGCTAAACTCATTGAGAAATGCGTGCAGGGCCAACTAAGTCAACACATCGCTAAATTCTCGCTACTGGATGATTGCCAATCAGGTTTCAGAACAGGGCACAGTACCGAAACTGCGATCCTGCACATTGTCGATGACGCCTTACAAGCCCTAGACCGAAATCAATCTTGTCTACTGATCCTCCTAGACCTATCATCAGCTTTTGATACGGTTAAACACGAAGTGCTTATGACCAGACTACAAAAGAGGATGGGTTTGTCTGGAAACGTGCTGAAATGGTTTAATTCTTTCCTACAGAACAGGACTCAGCGATTCCTAGTTAACCAAGCTATCTCTTCCCCGAGCCCCAACGCAATAGGGGTCCCGCAAGGCTCTACGCTATCCCCAGATCTATTCAACTTATACGTAGAACCTCTTACGGAGATCCTTCAAAAATCACAAGTATCCTATCACATGTATGCGGACGACACGCAATTATACATAAAGATCGCCTCCCTTGAGGACATCGACCTAATGAACAAGACATTAAAGAGTGCTCTGCAATGGCTAACGATGAACCATCTGAAACTAAACGCCCAGAAAACCGAATTCCTTCTAATCTCACCGACAAGGAGCCAATCTGAAGTTATAGAGTGGACTAAACTGGTGACTGCGCTAGAATGCACCCCGACCCTAGTTAACTCAGCCAAATCACTAGGAATTACACTAGATAAGAACCTCGACATGAAAAACCATATTAACGCAATGGCCAAGAGCGCCCGCTTCCACCTGAACTATTTAAGAAAACTGAAACCCTTTATCACTGAGACAGATCTAAAACTGGCTATACAATCACTAGTCATCTCGAGGATCGAATATGGCTGCACCACATTGGCGGGCCTGCCAAAAACATCCACAGCACCGCTAAAAGCCTGCCTCAACGCAGCGGCGAGACTCATTACGGGAACAAAGAAATTCGACCACATTTCTCCTCACCTGAAAGCACTACACTGGCTACCTTATGAAGCCAGAATTCAAATGAAGATGGCCTGTATCACGCACAAAGCGGTTCACCACAACACACCGAGATATCTAGCCAAGAAACTTCAGATCTCAGGAGGTAACAGAACTACGAGAAGCGCAAAGGATTTACTATTACGACCAGCATTTTTCCACAAGAAAAAGACCTACAACAGAGCATTCTCCGGAGCTGCCCCCAGAATCTGGAACTCACTCCCTCCAAACATCAGGAAGATTCAAAATACATTAACATTCAAACGAGAATTGAAGAGCCACTTGATGAGTAAATACCCTACTTAGAGTAACTTAAGGATCACCGGGATGATCAAAGACGCTAACGGAGTGCTGCCCTCTCCATGGAAAATGGGAAAGATCATCATCGAACAATGAACTGATACCGTGTGCAAGCCGAGGCTTGACACTTCACAGCTACCTCGTATACATGTGTGAATTTGAATTTGAACTATATCTCACAGTCATACTATTTAACTTCTATCTCACTTGATTTATTTACCAATATATGTGGAACTTTAACTATTTGTCTCAACCACTATATATAACTTCTACCTCACTTGATTTATTTATACTTATTATCCTTGATATGCACTGAATCGCCTTATAACCCTACCTCAACGAACATGGTTTGTTAATATGACACAGGCCAAGCCTGCTCTCCATTTAATGACAATTGCACAATCATTATGATTATATATATTAATCGCGTCCATACAGTATATTGCCTTTCTACCTCACTATGCTCTTGTTGCTATTACTGCTTTTATTATCTTTGTATGCAATTCCTTTCTGTTAAGCGCTCTGATACCCACGGGTCTTGTCCGCGCTATACAAAACACTATAAATAAATAAATAAAATAAATAAATTACACCCAACCCTCTGGGTTCATTATAAAGAGGGCAGGTTGATGGATTTGTTTTATGGCAGAGAGACTTCTTAGCGGCCCGAGTTACAATTCTGCAAGAACAAAAAATATTTGATATCATGTTTTTTTTTAAATAAGCCGTATTTTACATTTCTATCGCTTGATTGTGTCTCAATTATGGTTGTGAGAAACAGGAGTATATTTTTTGGGGCAGCTTTGAAATGTTAATGGCACACAAATTGTTTTCTACAGAAATGTTATGAAAATCTCAACTTTTTCGAAGGCTGCCTTGTTAAAGATGCTAGAAAAGCAATTTTCCATACTTGCAACTGCACAAAACAATGTGCTTCTCACTCAAAGAGATTACAAAGCTACCCACCAGTAGATTGGTTTGTGCGAAGTTGGGCAAGTATTAAATAAAAAACATATCAAGTAAAGTAAGGTGGAGAAAGTAGGATTTTTAGAATTCTTTTTGTATGAAAATGTGGCCGACAGAATTAGGATTCAACACAGAAGTCATTGTAATGATCTCCAGAGCGGGTTAGAATGTTCTGGATTCTCCCTAAATCATCATGTGCCATATTTGCTGTTTTAAAAAAAAAACTTTTCCCGTTTTGCAAAGTTGCAAAGTATTGGAAAGTACAAGACAAATGTGTTAACTTGGAGTACCCTTCCTCATTCCTTATCAAAATGCTTATTGCTTTGCAAAAATGAATATTTAGTGAATCAAAGCTTTCAGTACTGGGAAGATGAGACATTCCTTGGAGATATGTTTATATACCACATTCAGTTATGAAAGATAATTGTCTAATAGAAACGATAATCCAGACACATCTATAGTGCAGTGCTCCTGGGAGAAACTGGTCTGGTCTATGATGTACACTTATATAAGTGGACACCTTGCACCAGTCCAGAGAACCCTAATGGTGATTTTAGTGGTCTTAGGTCTTAGACAACCTTAGAATGCTCTTTAAGTGGGAGCTGTGATGAGCAGCCTTTAGGCTTAGTCCAGAAGGAGTGTAAAGCCTCTTGTTTTACCAGAATGCAATATTATAATATAGATTAAGTGAAAAAGAACTCCCAATATATTTATAGAAATATGTATTTATTATATAATACTCTCTAACATATACAAATATCTCCTACCCGGAGATATGCACAATGCACACAATACTTTAGCAAAGAAACACAGTAAATAGCACTGAATACACAGTTGACCCCAGGAGGG
Source organism: Lissotriton vulgaris (assembly GCF_964263255.1). Classification (NCBI taxonomy): domain Eukaryota; kingdom Metazoa; phylum Chordata; class Amphibia; order Caudata; family Salamandridae; genus Lissotriton; species Lissotriton vulgaris. The sequence continues at coordinate 88,715 of NW_028249787.1, forward strand.
ACCAAACCATATACTAAGAAAGTGGTATAAGTACCACGACTCAGGTGTAGACAATGTCGAGAGGACGTATAAGTGCTGGGGATCCACAGAACCACCCAAGGTAAGTAGATAGCGACCCCACGGAGAGTGAGTGCAGTGTGGGAACACAACTGCATGCTCCGTACAACTCTACATGTAAGTTGTGGTTGGATTTTTAAAGATTAAGGACCCTTCCCAGTGGACCATTGAATAATCTCTATGGAAGACAGAGAGTTGAAGAGCCACCCCACCCATGGATACCCTAGTATCCACATTACCTACACCAGGGAAGCCAGTTGCATACGTGTGAATGGGTGTCAGAAACCGCAGTCGAACCCAACTGAGAACTTCAGGAAAGTGCCGCTGCTAGAGAAGGAGAAAGTGTCCGGTGGAATCTGAGAATGGATTCTAGATGAGGGGTACTTACAAGCAGAGGGGACAGATTCCATGTCACTCAGGAGTGACCAGGAGGCTTGGAAGACGAATGCTCTCCGATGTCTAGCTGGATGGGTGCCGATGACCTTGACTTCAGCTGTGAAGACCAGGCAATCTCAGGAGGATCAGGAGGATCAGGAGCCACGCATGAGCTGTTTCACATAGAATGTTGCGTGCTGAGAGGTCGGTATCCAGAGGGAGCACTAACAAGCCTTGACAAATGTAGCCAAAGCAGGAATTGAAGAAGGAGCAACGTCGGGACGAGCAAGGTCCAGGGGACTCACCACAAGCAGGGGAGTCAGGGCAGGCCCCGATCAATCATGGGAGCCCAACAAAACAAGTGGTACTCTCAAATGGACCCCCAGGCCGGAGGCACTGGAGTCGCGAGAGGACCTCAAGCACCTCACCAAAAGATGCAGGCCACAGTGCACACGATGAGATGTGGACAAATACTTATGGTCACTGGATTTTGGTCACTTTGGTGCTTGAGGTTGGGGCTAATTGGAGCTCAAAGATCTTCTTGGTAGGAAGCCAACAAACCTTTGCAACCCCAAGTTGAGGCGGTGCACAGGGGTTCGAGTATTACAATCCCTTCGAGGGATACAAGCCTTAAACTTGGTGAGAGGGCAGGGCAGCCCTCAGGAGCTGTTGAGAACCACCACCTGTGGTGCAGGACCTGTCAGAGTGCAGGGATTCACTCCTTCACTCCAAGGGAGATTCCTTCAGGAGTCTTTGTTGCCCACAGGTCAGAGTGCCAAGACGGTAGAAGAAGAAGTGGTGGCTGATCTGAATCTTATCCCAAGACAAATCTAGGGTCCTACACCCAGGTAAGCCCTTTAGTACCCTAGTACCCTAGGGAAAGGGTTGGGATGATTCAGGGAACCCTCCCATGGGAATGTCAGTATAGGGGGGGGGTATTTTGGCCAGTTTTGCACCAAGGTGGATGCCAACGGCTCCCAAGACTGGTTTGAACTGGACTGTGCATAGGGAAACTAAATGCGCCCCTCATCCAGCCTTAGGAGCGCTGGCAAGCGCACCCACCCAGTCCCAATACAGTAAGGGGCACATGCATCATTGTAAATTTCATTCTCAAATGGTGCGAATCGCAAAATTCGGGCGTTTGCGAATGCAATTTCAATTTTTGGGATGCGTCACCATTTTTGTCCTTTTTCGCAATTTTAGAAATCGCAAATTGCAATTTCTTAAATTGCAATTGCATTTAAGGAATCTCAAATTGAGATTCCTTAATTGCAATGCATCAAACTTAAAAAAATTGTGAATTCGCAAATAAGGGGAGCAAATTACCATGAAGTTGACCTTCATGGTAATTTGCGAAAACTTTGGAAAATGCACTAAAGTGCATTTTTCAAAGTTCCATTTTACACACACACATGCCCTTGGGGCATGTGTGTGTGTGCAAGATGTACTTATAGGCAGATTTCAGGGGTGCAACAGGGTATCCTTTGGACACCCCTGCACCCTTGAAATTGCATACTCAATTTGCGATTCTCTAATGGAGAATCGCAAATTAAGAATGTCTTCACATTCATTCCTATGGGCCTAGGCCCATAGGAATGGAAGGGGAGGTATTCCTTAATTGCGATTCTCAATTAGAGAATCGCAATTAAGGAATTTTAAGAAATCGCTATTTTTTTTGCAATTTCTTGATGCATTGCAGTTTGTAATTCCTTAATTGCGATTGCTTATTTTTTGCAATTAAGGAATCGCAAAAAGGAATATTGATGCATGTGCCCCATGATTCTGTCTGAGAGGTGGTCACACCTTCCTGTGACAGGGTGCCTATTGTTCTGCCTTAACCTGCTCGAGCTTGGCTCAGCAGCAGGAGGGCAGAAATATATTTCTGGTTAGAAGAGTTGCTTTTTATAAAAAAAAAGGTTTGTCCTGCAGTGATAGAGTCTTGCAGAATCCATCTGGTTTGGTTTGTAACAGTCGGAATAGTGGCTATGTGTGTTCTTCTACTGAAGATTCCACTTTATCTTCTTTTCCAGTTGACAGAAGATGTGATGGTGGAGGTGATGCTACAGATTCATGCTGTTCTAAAGCCCAGAGTAACCCTAGGCCTGCTACTAAACTGAGACAAAATCCTAGATTTATGACTTTCAGTATTCACAAAAGGCATTTAGTAGTAGTAAAGTTAGTACACTCATAAAATGCCTATATCGAAGTCATGAAATCACACAAATCTTACATTTATGACATGGTCAATGTAAGAAAGTATTAAAGTAGGAAAGAAAGAAATAAGGAAAGAAAGAAAGAAAAAACTAAAAAAAGGAACAGAGAAAGAATGCAAGGAAAAATAAGGAAAGAAATAAAGGGAAAGAAAAAAAGTGGAAGAAAGAAAGAAAAAATAGGGGAGCAAAGAAAAAAGAAGGAAAGAATGAAAAGAAAAAGTGAAAAGCAGGAGAGAAAGAAAGACCGAACAAATGGAAGAAACAAAGACAGAATGAAAGCAACAGAGAAAGTAGGAAATAAAAAAAGTTTTACAATTGCTGAAACTTTAGCATTACAAAGTCTGATTTTGTTCTTGAGCAGAGTATTAAAGAAACATTAGTGAAATTTGAGTCAAAAATAAATGTTTTTTGAAATATGGTCTACTTATTAATTCACATGTTTAATATTAAAGCTTTTGTTTCGTATACTGCATACACAGTTAAAAAGAGAATAACTTAATACAGAACAGTTTTAAATTGCTGTGAAATAGGACAGTTAAAAATGAATTTACAATAGCATTGGCAGGAGACAGGAGCAGATAAAGCTGGCATGTGTCCTGTGCGCTCATTTAGAATAAAATAGAATTTTTTATTGTTTGTGTACTTTAAATCCTACAATGAGACATTATACATATAATATATAATACAATATAAAACAACTAAAGCAAGAATAAAAATGCAGCAACTAATTTGTTTTAAGCCAGTTGTGTTAGATAAAATCCATTTCATGGTATATTTTTAAAATATTCATTTCATAATATAAAAAATATTTCATACTGTGCAAGTGATTTCTTAATTGTGATCTTCCAGTTTGGCTCCTACTCTTAACAAAAACTTTACAAAAGCAGAATCCATGATTATTTCATCAGAATGCAGACACATTATCAAAGCTTGCCTGCATGACCTTATTCCTCAAGCATTAAAAAGTGTCTTAAGTGTGGTTTTTCTTTCAGTTTGCAGTACGGGCAGATACATAATAGGTGAATAATGTTCTCCTCTCCTGTTTTACATAGTCTACATAATGTGTCCTCCGACTTTATCCATGGAGGGAGATGGCATAGTCCAGGTAATACACCAAATCTTTGTAAAGATTTGTTTATTTTTTGATGACCATCGTGTTTCTAAATATAGTTGGATCTTCTTTTTTGAAAACGCACACACTATTGGACATGCATGTTTTCTTTTTGCAAATATATCTTTATCTCGTACAATTGATAAATGAATTGTTATTTTATGATTGCTTTTTTGAACGATTCCTTGGTTATTGTATTTTTTCAGATTGGCATCACATCAAATTCTTCGAGCACTGTATTTAAATATTTCCAGGCTTGTAATTGGCTGTTTTCTGTGTGCGCTCATTTGGTAGAAGGCATCCTACTATCACCTAAGGCTCTAAGCACAAGGTAACACTAAAGTAATAATAAAGTAAAAACAAAAACACTGGCACTGGCACTGAAAGGCACCTCGTGTTCAGATCTGCTCCTTGTGAAAGAGCAAAATGCAGTCACTCAAAGTGAAGAAAACCGGAGAGGGTGCGCGACGCGGCAAACAAGATGGCCGCTCCCCCCCTGAGCTCCGCTATCTCAGCGGCGCATTCTTCACGAAGGAACCGCTTCTGGACAGCGTTTCCTGCCAAAAACGGCCGTTTTGTGCGTCGGAACTGCCCCTCTACACATGGGTATGTTTCTGTACACCTTATTTGCTTTTTGAGGCAAGAATTTGCATAAATGCATTCTCCTCGGAAACTGGCGCCATTTTGTCTTTTTCTGTTCATTGTTTTTCGTTATTTTTTCTCCAATGACTCTATTTTTGTGCTTTCATGATGTTTCTTGTCAATTTGCTGAGCTTCTTCAACATTGCAACGCTTCCACTGTCATTTGACATTTAATATGGCGTTTTGAGTCGTTTTTGCTTCTCATTTTGTCGCTGGACCTCTGCCTCCGTTTTTTCTCCTCAACATTCGAATTGGCTGTGCTCTGTTGGTATTCTGCCTCCTCTACACTCATCATTTCTTCATTTCTTCATTTCTGCGCTCTGTTGACTTCCAGTTTGATCTTATCTTGACTGAAGTCTCCATTTTTCACAGTTTCAGTGTTTTTTCAGGGAGTTTGCAGCCTTTCACCACGTTCCGTTGCTCTTTTTTGCCTTACGCTGATCCTGTCTCAGGCTTTTACATCATGGAGCACGAGCATAATACTAAGGCCTCTAATGCTGCTTCCGCTGCATGCAAAGACTCTGTTCCTGTGGTCAAACGCCTCAAGAAGGCCCCCCCGTCTCCCTCCAAATCTCCTCTTCCTGTTACCCTTGAGGATCTAATGGAAGAACTCAGATTAATCCGCCCTTTTATTGCGGACACCACAGCTACTTTGCAAAGATTGGATGATAAGTGGTCCAACCTTGATAAACGAGTTACTGATGTTGAGCAAACAATCAGTGACGCACAAGATGTTGTTGCCAAACTGGATACCCTCACCAAGGAGGTTCAAGTCCTCAAGAAGACGTCTGAAGATTTGGAAAATCATAATAGACGCAACTACCTACGTATTTATGGTGTTCCGGAGAATTCTGAAGGGTCCGATATCATCTTATTTCTGAAGACACAAGTTTTACCGATAGTTGGCCTGCCTAAACTTGTGGATGTCAACATTCAACAAGCGCACCGTCTTGGTCCCAAAACTTCTTCCACTTCATCGAAACCTCGTGGCATCATCGCCTACTTTCTCCTCTACTCTGACCTCATGACTATTCTCCATTCAGCCAAACAACACAAGCAACTGTTATGGTACGGTCATAAACTTTTTTTCTCTCAGGATGTCTCCAAACAGACTGCGGCACGTCGTAAAGAATTCCTGGATCTGCGGCCTATGCTTCGAACCATGAATGCTAGATACGGTTTGATTCATCCTTGTTTTTTCAAGGTTACATACAAGGAGCGGTCTTACAGTTTTGAAGACCCGGCTGATCTCGCAGATTCCTCCACTCCCACAGAGAAGACTCCATGGAACAAAGCAGCTCTTAGTTTTTATTTATTTCCTTCCTCTCTGTGTTTCTTTTATTGTCTGTTATCACTTGTTGTTTCTCCGCGCATCACCTCACTCTTTTGTTTCCATTGTATCTTAGGTTTGTTTCCCGATGTTTCGATAGTCCTCCTCTGCATTGTATTGTTTGATCGTTCGTTTCCGTCATCCTAGTACGCTGTTTTTCCTGCATACCTGTTTGGTAAGTCTACTTCATTTGTTGTTATGTCGTGCTCAGTCCCAGGAACTCCTTGCATTTTTCGTCTCTCCTCTTGTTTTTCCTCTTTTGTTCCTTGGATTGTGTTCTCGACTTATTAACTTTTATTTGCTCGTCTTTTATCGTTGCTCCCGCTCTCACTTCATTGTTTTTTTTGTTACATGTTCTGTAAGGCTAGAACCATTTTGGTTCTTCTTGCCGTCCTCCTTTTCGCTGTCTTCTTTTGGGATGCTTTTGGCTCCCTCTTTCCTCCCTCTTGCTTCACTTTCCTCTCATTCCCTTTCTTTTGCTGCCTACTTCAGTTTTTTCTACTTTACTCACCTTACTCCTGCTATTCTCTCCTCCTCTCTTTTGGCACTGCAGTACTAGTCATTTCTTCACATTCTCCTCCCTTTATATTTATTCACTTCTTCTCTTTTCACCTTCCTATGATGGCTTTGCTTCTTTTCCTTTTGCTCTCTCTACTCCGGTTTCTGTACTACTTCCTTCAACCCTCTTTTTACTACATCTTGCTTGTTATCATCTCTCCTTGCCAGTTTCTCTATATCTTCTCTCTTTTTACCTGTATTACTCTCTCTTTTTACTCTTCCTTTAATCTCTTCCTATGAAAGGTTTTCGACTCATTTCCTGGAATGTTAAGGGTCTTCGTAACCCTATTAAGAAACAATGTGTTTTATCTCACCTTGCTCGTTTAAAATGTCAAATTGCCTTTTTACAAGAAACACATCTTTCTACACAGGAGTTATCGATGTTACGTAGACTATGGGTTGGGGATGTTTTTTGCTCTCCTGCTGTTAATCACAAAAATGGTGTTGTTATTCTATTTCACAAAGCATTGTCTGTTCAAATTCAAAAAGAAACTGTTGATTCTAATGGCAGGTGGTTTCTCCTTGATTGTACTGTTAACGATGTCCATCTCTCTCTTTGCAATGTCTATGGTCCGAATGGTATTGATTCTTCCTTTTGGAACGATTTCTCTTCCCTTCTCTCTTCTAATGCTAATGAAGATTTGATTGGTGGGGGGGATTGTAATCAATTGATGGACCCTTTTTTGGACCGCAAATCACAAGCCCACTACATTCCCAATAAAATGCAAAAATCCTTCCACAGATCCATTTCCTCTAGGGGACTTATAGATTCATGGAGGTTGTCCCACCGTGACTCTCTGGAATTTTCCTTTTTTCTCCTGTGCATAACTCCCTCTCCCGTATTGACTATATTTTTCTTTCCCATCATACATTTCAATTCATGACCAATTCAGAAATAGGCTCTATCCTCATCTCAGATCATGCCCCAGTTATTTTAGATATGGACTACCCCTCCCCCACTCCCCAGTCCCGCAGATGGCGCTTTAACAATTCCCTTTTACTTGATCCCAATTTCATTGAACACTTCACTCAATTCATGGACAACTTTTTCACTACTAACTTACACTCTTCCGCTGACTTTCATTTCCTTTGGGATGCTTTTAAGGCCACTGCTCGTGGTTGTTTATTGATTTTGTGTCACGTTAAAGAAAAGGCGCTTTCCCAGGCTACTTCCTATCTAAAACGTATCAAATAACTTAAACATATTTATTATACTACCAACTCTCCTAATTCTCTGTCCTCTCTCATTGCCGCTAAAATGCAATTTAATAAACATTCTTGGGAATCTGCCTCTAATCGGCTTCTTCAATTTAATGCTAAGATAAATGGGGGTCGCAATAAGGCTGGTAGAGCTCTGGCAAATTACCTCAAAATTAAGAAACAAAAATCTAAAATAGTCTCGATTAATGATTCACAAGGCTCGCCCCAATCTTCTGATGCCAAAATTCAGGATTGTTTTGTTCAATTTTATTCTGCTCTTTATACCCCTGAGTCCACCCCTTTAGCAGCGCAATTGGAATCTTTATTTAATTCTGTACCTTAATCCCCCACTCCTTTGGTGGATTTCTCTTCTCTCGACGCCCCAATTTCAGAAAAAGAAATTCTTGCTGCCCTTTCTCTTCTCCCCAAAGATCAGACTCCCAGCCCCAACGGCTTTACTGTTCGTTTCTTCCTCCAATTTAAATCTGTCCTGATTCCTCATCTACTCCAGTTAATTAATCACTTTCTCTCACTGGTGAATCCAAAGGTTCTTTCATGCAGGCTATGCTTGTTCTTCTCCCCAAAAAAGATATGGACCCTTCCCTGTGTAAAAATTATCGACCCATCTCCCTAATTAATACTGATTGTAAATTATATGCAAAACTTTTGGCTGTACGTATTAATTCTATTATCCCTGTCTTGGTCAATATTCACCAATCCGGCTTCGTAAAGGGTAGGTTCATTACTGATAACTCGTGGACCCTTCTCAATATTATCCATCTCTCTGCTAAAATGGAAAATCCTTTAGCGGCTATTACTCTAGATGCCGAGAAGGCATTTGACCGTGTCAATTGGGACTTTATGTTTGGCGCTCTGCGCTGGCACGGATTTAGCCCCACTTTTCTCACACTCGTCCAATTGCTTAATTCTGCTCCTTCTACTTCTATATGGATTAATGGTATGCAATCCGATTATTTTCCCCTTCATAGAGGAACCAGACAAGGCTGTCCACTCTCCCCTCTCCTCTTTATTTTGGCACTCGGACCTTTTCTTGAGAAAATTCGACAATCCCCTTCTTACTCTGGCTTTATTTACAAAGATGTGGAAATTAAGTTTACTGCTTACGCAGACGATATTCTGCTTTACATTTCCAACCCTGCTGTTGCCCTTCCTGCTTTCTTATCTTTACTACATGATTACTCCTCAGTCTCTGGTTACAAATTAAATATTGACAAAACAGAAGTCCTCCCCCTTAATAAATTTTGTCTTCCTCACATGTTTCAGGGCTCCGGTTTCCAATGGAATTCTGGTTCTATTAAATGTCTTGGTGTTTTATACGCTAACACCATTAGAGAAACTATCAGAATTAATCACTCTGATATCCTTAAAAAGCTCTCTTCCCTTATAGAACGCTGTTCCCCTCTCTTCCTCTCCTGGTGGGGTCGTCTTTCCACTATCAAAATGATGCTCCTTCCTATTGTGAACTTCTGTATTTCCATGCTTCCTATCTCTCTCCCTCATTTCTTCTTTAAGTCTATCAATATTTTTTTTTCTCCAAATTCCTGTGGAATAAGCGTAAGGCTAGAGTCTCTCTCCTCCGTCTTGGTGGTGTTAACTTTCCCAACATCTCACACTTTCACTCTGCTATTTCCCTCAAGCAAATTTGGCCTTTTCTTCTGGAATCTTCATCTCTTCCTATTACGGCTTGGAGCTCTCTGGAATTGGCTCAACTTCACCCTTTCCCCTTTCTTATTGCCTCTAATCTCACTCAACCACCCCCAAAGTAGCTTTCACCTATTTTTAAGCATTCCAAAGCTTTAACACTTGCCCCCTTCCGCTCATTCTCTTTATTTTCATTTGGATACCCCACTTTGGTATAATAAATCTCTTAAACTACGCAATCGCGCTCTCTTTTGGAAGGAATGGATCGACAAAGGAATTTTCACTTATAGGCAACTCATTTCTAATAACTCCTTACTAACCTTTCCAGCACTCCGTGACTCTTTTGGTATCTCTAACAAATACTGTGCACATTTTCACGAACTTCTCCCTACTCTATCCATTACTATCCTGCAGAACATCCCTTCCTCCTCTTCACCTCCCCTCCTTGCCTCTCCACCAAACTTTCATATTCCCCTTAAGGCCTCTGCTATTTATAGACTACTTTCGCCCTCACCTGTTGATAGGCCTAAAACTAACCTCAAACTTACCTGGGAATCGTACCTCAATCAAACTTTTCCCTCACTCACCTGGGACTCCATTTGGTCCAAACTTCATTCTACCTCTCGGTCCGCTAGGACCACGCAAACCCTCTATTTTTTCTATAATAGACTATTTTATACTCCCTGTGACCTGTTCCAATTTAAATTGTTAGATACTAAGTAGTATTGGTCTTGTTCATGCATTTCTGGTGATTTGTTTCACATGTTCTTTCTTTGTCCTAAAGTTCAACTTATGTGGTCACACATTTGGTCTACATTTAACAAGATTTTATCTACTAATGTTCCCTTTGTTATTTCTTCTGTTTTTCTGGGTGGTTTGGCCCCAGTTTGGGATGTCCCGCTTCATACTCGTAAATTCATTGACCTTTGGATTGCTATTGCCTTTCAAGTTATAACAACTAACTGGAAAGATACCAAAATGTGGTATATAATGCTTGGTGGAATTTACTCTGCCATCATCACAGATTAGATTGTGCATGCGCTTCTACTATTCCCATGTTGATTAAACGTGATTTACTTTGGTCCCCTTTAACAGACTTTTTATCTAAAAGTGCTTCATGATCACTTGTAGTGTTATCATTATTATTACTGTTATTACTATTATTATGTACTTTTATTACATCACACTACTTTACTCTGTTTACCATTTATTCATTGCTGCTCCCCTTCCTTTCCCCTTCTTCTTTCCTCCTTTCTCTCTTTCTCCCCCCTACAAAATGAAAAGTTATAAAAGCACTTTTTCATTTGTATAGTGATTTCCCCTTTTGGGGCTTTTCTTGTTATGAAGGCACAATATTCTCCATCATTTTTTACATTCCTGCTTCTTATTTCTTTGTGCTGTTGTACTGATGTTTTACATTGTTTTGATCTACTTAAATAAAGCTATTCAAACTTAAAAAAAAAAAAGTGAAGAAAACCAGTTGCTGAAGTAGGCTGACCCATTGCCACATGCTGTATGTGGTAATGAGACAGAATATAGAGGCCCAAGAATTCAAACTACATGAATATCGAGTTGGAAATATCATGGCCTGAAAATATCGAATGCAAAAATATCGTTGTCAAGAATATTGATCTGAAGGTAAGTAATATGGAATTAAATAATATGAAAGTAAATAATTTCGATATCAAAAATATAGTTGTTTAAAATATCGATTTTTTAATAAGGGTTATGTAGTTTAAGATATATTTTAAAGGTATGTGATATTTTTTGCATATGAATTGCTTATGTTTTTTTAATATGTGTTAAAAATTTTAATAGTTATCAATTTTATTTTAATTACATTTTGCATTTTTTAATTACGTAGCGGGTTGTGGGTTTACAGTGGAATAGGGTGGGAAGTAATTAATGATTATTTTTTTAAAATATTTAGTTAAGTGAGATTTAATAGTGTTAATCGTGGGAAATAATGTATGATTGATTAATTAATAATTTGTTGGTAATTACTATTAATTAATTCATTGGTAATTAATTATGGCAATTGTGTAATTTTTTTAGGTGTGGTTTCTGGGGTTGATAGGGGTAAAGGGAGGGAAGTCATTTATTTTTGACTAATTAATAAATAGTTGTTAATTGATATTAATTAATTTTTTCTAAATGAATTATGGTAATTGTGTAGTTAATTTGTGGGGTATGGGTTTATATGAGTAAAGGGTAGGAAGTAATTTATGTAAAATTAATGAATAATTAATTGTTAATTCATATGAAATAATTCATTCATTGAACATTAAATACGGAAATTGTGGAATTAGTTTTAGGTATGGGTTGTTGGGTTTAGAGGGGAAAGGAGCGAAGTAATTTTTGTTTAATTAATTAATCATTTGTTGATCATTAATATTAAATATTTTATTGATATTCAATTAGGGTAGTTGTTTATTTTTTGTGTGTGGGTTTTACTTGTATAGGGGTAAAGGGTGGGGAATAAATTCATTGTACTTACTTTATAATTAGTTTTTAAATAATATTAGTTTTTTAATTGAAAATAAGTTGATTGTGTAATTAATTTTTTATAGTTGAATTTTAGCTGTGGGTTGTGGGGATTATCAGGGTAAAGTGTGGGAAGTCAATTCGTTTTTATGAGTTTTAATTTGTTTTTTAATTAATAATATTTTTTTAATTGACAATTAATTCTGTTAATTTTGAAAGTACATTTCTTTTAAATTTAGATGTGGGTTGTGAATTGTGTAGTGTTATAGCATAGGAAATATAAAACTAAATTGATGTAATGAATGTTTTTGTGTCCAAATATTTTGTAATTAATAATATTGTTTTATTGAAAATGATTTTTTTGTTTATTTAATACAATATTGTTTGTATCTGTCCTATGTATTTACCATTATAAAATGTTTTTATTTTATAATTTTTCTATATTAAATATATTTGTAATTGTTAACATATTTATATTTTTCCTATTTAGTTTGTTTTTTAAAATATTTTTTTGTTATTGTTAATATTTTGTTTGTTTTTAATTTTGAACTGACTAGAGTGGGAATAATAATTGTTACCCCTCCGCAATCCAATACTTTCCCTACTGTTGCACTGACTGGAGTGGGAATAGTATAATCTATCCCGCCACTCTCCAACACTTTCACTACTGTTGCACTCACGGGAATAGTAATTTTTACCCCCCTGCTATCCAGCACCTTACCTACTGTTACACTTCTTGGAGTGGGAATAGTAATTTGTACCCCTCAGTTATCTATCAGTTTTCCTATTGTTGCACTCACTGGAGTGGGAATAGTAATTTTTAAGCATCCGCTATTCAGCTCTTTCTCAACTGTTGCACTGCCTGGAGTGGGAATAGTACATTTTATCTCTCTGCTATCCAATGGTGTCCCTACTGTTACACTTACTGGAGGGGAAATAGTACTTTTTCCCCCTCTGCCATGCAACACTTACCCTATTGTTGCACTCATTGGAGTGGGAATAGAGATTTTTCCCCTCCACTATCCAACTCTTTCCCTACTATTACACTCCCTGGACTGGAAATCGTAATTTTTACCCCTACATTATCCAACACTTTCTCTAATGTTACAATCATTGAAGTGGGAATAGTCATTTTTACACCTCCGCTATCCAATACTTTCCCTACTGTTTCACTGACTGAAGTGGGAATAATAAATGTTGCCCCTCCGCTATCCAACACTTACCCTTCTGTTAAACTCACTGGAGTGGGAATAGTAATTATATTTGGTAGGTGCACCGCAAAAATTGCAAATGTTTTCTCTCATAACCATCTATCAACCGCCGATTTTCACAATAAACTAGAGGCAAGTATTGTCATAAAAAGAAGAGGCATACACTCACTTATTTATTGGTAAAAAAAAATACCTGTATTAAAACAACACTAATAAATGGAAACACAACTGTATTCAAACGAACAACAGTATAACATAAAAATAAGTGGGTGAGACTCCTCCGGAAGCAGCGTACAAAACCTGCAAGACAAAAAAGTAACATAAGTATGTGTGCCATGTCCAAGAGAAAAAGAAAGGTAGTCAGAATGAAAGGAAGATTGTGAGAATGGGGGAGAGAGGGAGTGGGTGGAAGGGAGAAGGGGAGGGAGAGTCAAAAGAACAGAGGGAGGATAAGATAGAGCGTCGGTCTACTGCACCCAGCTCTCACTGTTCACCTCCCATCACCCGTGTGTCTAGGACGATGTGGTCTGCGAGAAAGAGCTTGGTCCAGCCAGTCCTTAAAATGAAACAGATATGAATAAGGACAAAGATTACATTATTATATACGACAACATCGCTTGCCTGCACCTGCGCACCCAGGCTGCTGCACCCCAGCCCCTACCCCAGCACTGTGCTCAATTGCAGCTCCTGCGCACCGAGGCTTCACTGCTCACCTGCCACCACCGGTGTGTCCAACGACGTGCCGGTGCAAGCTCCGACTCTGGGTTCCCCTCTAGGTTGGCACAACAGGTCTCCAGACTGGGATGGTGTCTTGATACCACGATGGAAGGCATCAGAATAAACAGGGCATCATCACGTGTGAGCACCTGCTCACCCCATTTTGGTGCAACCAATTCAGTGTCTGAAAAGGGAGAAATAATATAATGGTGGAAACGTCTGGAGGTAAATGAAGGTTTATTTGAAGCTTAATAGAGAACACCAGTTGAGTGCATTCTTCCTTCTTGAAGTACGATCTACCAACTGTTAGTGGTAATCGTGGTTCAAAGAGGAGTTGAAGTGCTTGAGAATACACAAGGTTAAATAATAATGTTATGCCAAAGTTCACATACAAAGGAACAGAGAGCATGCTAGAAGCATAATGTGTGACAGTAATGCAGTGGCGCAAGCCTGTGTGCATGTACACGTAGTAATAGCTCACTACAGTGTTCAAAAAGCCAACGCCACGTGTCTGTAGGGCAGGGCTGCCCGCTGGTTCAGGCCTACAGAACAGTCCATCAAGTCCTTAAAATGAGACAGATATGTGACTGAAGGAAGTCGGAGACAATATCATTACGCAGTGGAACATCACTTGTTCACACCTACGCAGCCAGGCTGATGCACCCCGCCCCTCCCGCAGCACCATGCTCAATTGCAGCCCCTGGCCACCAAGGCCCCACTGCTCACCTGCTGTCATTGTTGTGTGTCCAAACGCGACGGGCAGCAGTGTTCACAATTCAGATGCAGTGTTGATTGCAGCATTTAGTACACCTCATGGATCCCTTTTAAAACACAACATCCAGTAGGATTCACAATTCATGTCCAGTGTTGATTGGCAGGAAAGTGTACACCTTATGGATCCCTTTTTTTTCATTGCTTATTGTGATATGCGAGGTGGATGCGGCCATATCACCTACAGTAGTGTGGAAGAACTGGTACATGTGGTATTGTCGTTATCCTATTTATACATACGCAGAGTGGGCTGGGCTTGCGTACGCCAGGCCAGCGTAGGGGTGTGAATAATTGTTCCGGGGACTTGAGCGTTGTTCAGTTCCTGCCTGGACAGGAAGTGTACTTATGTGTGTGTCCCTGTTGCAGTTTTGAATCCGCAGAATGCGCGAGTTACATTAATGTAACATGTACCGGGAGGTCGCATCTATCGGTAATGAGGTGCTGTTCAAAAACATTGAATGGGCAACATCACATGTCGTTGTCAAGCTTGTGAATATGCGCAGACACGCATGTAATTGGTGTGCGGTATTATGGAAAGTGTTGCTACTGTGAACCGCACACATGTGAATGTGCTCGGATGGAGGGAGGATCAGCAGTCATGCTACATCATACATCGTGATTTCGTTCATTACAGTCAAGCAATGCATGTCAAACGTGAATCTGAAAGTCTCACATATGACACACAACTATACTGGTAAAGCCTGACAACAGAGAATACAGCAACATAAATGTACACATTGCACTTTACTGTTTGTCACATGTGATATAGGATGTGCACTCTGCCCATGGCTGATGATACTCCTTCGAGCCACCAATATCCAGGCCGAAATGCAGCACAGTAATGTGCACAAACACACACCCGGGGCATCCTGTGACACACATTTATTTTTTTGATGTAACGTTTCAGATGCATGGCTATCACACATGGAAGGCTAATGTATAGACCATGAATATTGATCAAGATGATCGTTGCATGTTGTGTGTAGTATAAAATATGTGTACACAGCAAAAAAACTTTTCAAAAAAGTTCTCTAAGCTAAAGGGGTGTGTCTCTTCAAATGCTGTACAGAGAATGACTAAAATGGGTGGGGTCCTCCAACTGTTATAAAAGGAAATGTTATGAACCAATCAAGTGCTTTTTTTTAAGGTCACATGGCAATCGCGCGTCGAGGGCGCAAGTTTATTACAGTAGAAATATATAAATGTTTAAAATATTTTTGATTATCGCTTGCTGTCATATACAGTTTAAAGTTATTTAGATATAGTTTTGAGACATAAAAATAAATGGCATACCCGGCACGACATCATACATTTATGATGTAACACAGGGCCTTGCAGCGTGTACTCATCGCATACACAACGCGCAGCGGGTGCAACCCTATACATACATGACTTAACTCAAGGCTTGCTACTGCGTACCCATCGGATACCAAAGAAGCAGCTGGTGCAACCTCATACGTATTTGATGTTACTCTGGACGCAGTGCCACCAACCCGTCGGATACGAAATGCGCATCATTCACGAGTTTAGGAATATGGCGGATAGGATTTGCGTGGTGATGGAGCTTGGTACACTACCGGTATGGGACTGCAGTTTTCTAAAAAAAAAAAGATATACATATTTTTTGCCTCACAAGCAGTGTAGTACAAAAAAGAAACAGTCAGGTTATGTACTATTGATGTTTATGTTTCAGAGCCAACCACAGCACCGAGACCGCCCTCATCGCTGCCACCGATGACATCCGAGCCCTGATGGACAACGGAGAAACAGCGGCCCTCATCCTCCTAGACCTCTCCGCGGCATTCGACACTGTCTGCCACCGCACCCTAGTGAAGCGCCTCAGCAACGTCGGAATCCAGGAGAAGGCTCTGGAATGGATCATCTCCTTCCTCGACGGAAGAACACAGAGAGTCCGTCTACCACCGTACAAGTCAGAGGCCACCGAAGTCATCTGCGGCGTCCCTCAAGGATCCTCGCTGAGCCCCGCCCTCTTCAACGTCTACATGAGCCCCCTCGCGGCCATCGCACGCCAACACAACCTCAACATCATCTCCTACGCTGACGACACCCAGCTGATCCTCTCCCTGACCAACGACCCCGCCGCCGCCAGAGCCAACCTTCACGAAGGGATGAAAGACGTAGCCGAGTGGATGACGACCAGCCGCCTGAAACTGAACTCAGACAAGACGGAAGTCCTCATCCTGGGTTCCTCGCCTTCCACCTGGGACGACTCCTGGTGGCCCCCCGCCCTGGGCACCGCACCCAAACCGACAGACCACGCACGCAACCTGGGCTTCATCTTGGACTCCTCCCTCACCATGACCAGACAAGTCAACGCCGTCTCCTCGTCATGCTTCAACATCCTGCGCATGCTACGGAAGATCTTCCGGTGGATCCCCACCGAGACCAGGAAGACGGTCACCCAGGCCCTCGTCACCAGCCGACTGGACTACGGCAACGCCCTCTACGCCGGAACCACCGCCAAGCTCCAGAAGAGACTCCAGCGGATCCAGAACGCCTCAGCCAGACTCATCCTCGACATCCCACGACACAGCCACATCTCTGGACATCTGAGAGACCTGCACTGACTCCCCGTCAACAAAAGAATCACCTTCCGTCTCCTCACCCACGCACACAAAGCCCTACACGATCAAGACCCGAGCTACCTCAACAACCGCATCAACTTCTACGCTCCCAAACGCCATCTCCGATCAGCCAGTCACGCCCTCGCCGCCGTCCCCCGAATCCGAAGAACGACAACAGGAGGAAGGTCCTGCTCCTACCTGGCCGCCAGGACCTGGAACTCCCTCCGACCGACCTGCCCCTGACCCAGGACCACCTCTCCTTCAGGAAGAAGCTCAAGACCTGGCTGTTCGAGCAGTAGCAGCACACCCCCCCCCCCCCCCCCCAAGCGCCTTGAGACCCTCCGGGTAAGTAGTGCGCTCTATAAATGTCTTTGATTGATTGATTGATATAATATGTATCCTATGGCCATTCACACTCGACACACTTCATTTGTAACTGTAGGGCGCTTTTCCCTCTACAAGGGTAACTATTTGTGGTGCTGTAAGATACATCATCTCTTTGCCCTAACTCTCCATCTTCTGGATATTGGTATTGCCATTATGGTGGCGTACGTTGTTGCTCGGATGACAGCATGTCCGTCAAGCGTATGGAATATCTAATGCTATGACTATAATGCTACGATTCCATCAGCAAACATAATAACACATACCTAGTCATTAGCAATAAATAGCTGATGTCGGTGTACGGTAGAAAAATGCAAATATTGCCTATGTCGGCACATTACCTACGTCGGTGTACGGTAGAGAAATGCTAATATTGCCTATGGCAGCACATATGAGCCTATGTAAGTGCATGAGTGAGAAATACTGATATTGCTTGTAACGATTTATGTTTCATTTTGTCTGTTTCTGGTTGATTTAAACACAGGGAAACATGCATTCAGGTCGCGTTAGAGGGCAGAATAATATTTAGCGAATTAGCACGTTATACTCGCATGATATACTAGCCCATGTCGGTATGCGCGGGGGACACGGCTTGTTATATTTATTTCCTTATTCATACACTGTGTTTATATATCGGCATAATTATCATTATAGATAGAGTCAAACGTGATGTTGGTGTCCTCGATAATACACTATGCCCCGATATTCTGTATAGTTGTTAACCACTATAAGATGGCAACTATGTATTCCAACTAGGTTTCACGTATTCTGTAGGCGGAGCCTATACACGTTATGGTTGTTCAACAATTAAGCCTTTAAAAACACGCGGGAAATAATACTGATTGTTTGGCGTTTTGACGACGGTTACTGGTTCACGCTGACATTCGACTTGTTAGAGGTAAGTGGGCTACGCACTACATTAGTGCATCCAGAAGAGATTAGAGATCATGTTATACTGTAGCCGCCTGTGCTTTTTAAACACCCAATAATGCAGTATTCATGACAGTAAGGATCATATTAAATTAGTATGTCAAGGGTAGTTGAGTGTTCATATTATATACGCTACATTGCGTATTTGATATGTTTAGTAGACATACAAAAATCATTATCACGCCATCATTATGGGTGTAAATAGGTTAACCTTTTCCATTTTCCTTGGTTTACTTTGTAGACTTATCATGGTCTCGTTTATAAAAAATTTGCTTGTTTGACCAGGAAAGACCACCCACCAAGCTGTGGTTTACTAAACTACAAGTGAGTGGATATGATTCTATTACTTTGTATACGTTAGAGGTGGTAATTATTTGAAAGAGAATAGGGAGTGATTATTTTCCTACATGTGCTTTGTATTTCATTTTTAGATACAGGTACGTACATTCTGAGTAATATTGGCGGTTAGGTTCAGGATATACTCATTACACTGAACCTTGGTAAGTCAACATCACATTAGGAACTTGACGTTTTTATTAGCTTGAGTGAAGCTAGCAACTTCTATTGCGTATACTAATAACACCATTGTCGTGATTGCGTGAAATATGTATCTCCAAGATTAATACACAATATCAGTGTATGGTTGGTATTTCCATTTGGATTGAGGTGACCTGTGTCTATTACGTTGCGTAATACTGACAATTACGTATTAACGCATGAATATCTGACACAATAAATGTGTGTGCTCTAGTATCTATAATAATGCATAGCGTTTGGTTTGCTAGCTGGACTCTATGCGATGTTTAGGAGACTATATTAGATTAATTAAGAAGATGATAGGTTGACTAATACTGATAGGGTACCAATATTCTTGTACATATAAATATGATACCCCAAAGATATTCTATACAATATTGTTTGGGCTATTTCTCAAACTTTGTGATTTATTCACACCTGGTTGACTTAAGGTGTTGAGTATATGGCTGGGACTAGTATCTGTGAATTATAGGTGAGCCTACCTTTTGCCTGTATCGCCCTATCTCTGCAAAAGTCCTATTTAGGCCAACTCTAAGGGATCCGAGCGAATGGATCGCGATAATCCAGAAAATGCATTCTATACAATATCGTTTGGGCTATTTCTCAAACTTTGTGATCTATTCACACCTGGATGACATAAGGTGTTGAGTATATGGCTGTGACTAGCATCTGTTCCGTTTTCTTCAGGAAGGAAGGCTCCGTCAACCTATCCCCTATTTACTGTGAGAAGACACTACCGGGTGACACTTTCCCGCTGCAATACCGTGGTCGTTAAACTTCAGTTGTCCGCACATCTACTTTTCCTTGGTAGGTCAAAGTGCTCTGTTAATGGTTTTATTGTGAATAGTTTCAGCAACGTAGTTATTGATAACTACCCAGAAACATTATCGCTTATTAGATGGTGCCTCTCCCAGCATCATAGGTCCTATTACAATCTTATTGCCAAGTGTGTGGTGCAGACCTTAGGTTATAACAAATAGGATATTGCCAAAGAAATATTGTGATCTTATGAATCTCAGAGTTTATGAAATTTTTAGGGATGTATATAGGATATTGAACAATGAAAGAATGTTGTGTTTGTGTGCTGTTTTTAATCTATATATAATAACACTTGTTTGTGGTTTTTCCATTTTCTGAATGTAATAATTATGAATTGTATTTTAGATGTAAATAATAGGTATCAAATGGTATATTTAGTATTCATTGCTGTCTTTTAATGCTCCAGCCTTGAAAAAGTCTCTGTGAGACGAAACACGTGTCGGCGGTGTGAGCTGTGAAGTTGTTATAAATTATTGGTGTTTAATAAAAGAATCTTTGGAGGAATACAACCTGACTTGGATCTCTGAATTTGGAGTTGCATAAATACAGATACAATACAAACTATGATTATGGACGAATTTTAGACTAAACAACGGGTTTGGACTCTAAATTTAGCCAGATGATCTTTAAAGGCATATATTAATTGAATACGAACAGGAGTGCTGAAGTGGCTTGTTATCTTCTTTTCTTGTAATTGTGGCATTTGTGCCTTGTTGACATCCCTGGTGGTGGGTGTGTATCAGGCCACAAGAGCACCCTTCTGCAGACAGCTTAACAAATGTTCTCATTTTCATTATACGTCTTGAAGAATTACATTGAGAACTATAGTACTTTATGTGCGGATGTTTTCCCTGCTCTAGGGGAACACTACCACCATTTTCTTTGCTTGTATATACTACACACCACTCACTATTTCCTAAGTCTATACACACATCAAGTTACTTATACACGCAGTTACTCATCAATACAGGACTATAATATGCACTCATACATCTATACATGCAGGGACACTCTGCCACTCATCCAGAGTTACTCACACACCTAGTCAGTAATGCAAAGAATCAATCACATACCCATTTACTCATGCATACAGTTATACACACCAACGACGTTATTTATATACATACCATATCACTTATTTATACAGATACTACACATATTTACTGTCTTGTAAAATCACAGATAGAAGCAGACACTTTTTTATACACCCACTCTTCAAATAAGTTAGTCTCACATATATTCATTTATATACTCCAACACTTACATATAGTGCTTTAACGCATTAACCGCATCGAAAATTCCACAGCGGTGTGGGTGTTTTCTTGTGTGGGCGAGGCCGCGTCGGCCAACGGACGTGCGCAGCACTATGGAGGTAATGCTTGTGACGGCCATTGGCCGACAGCAGCAGCAAACGGGTAAAAACATATGTCTTTAGTTACAGATATAAGACTAGAAAAGTGTTCCTGCAGTGGCCAGGTCATTCAATAATGTGTATACATCTCTAATTTAGTCAACACAAATAGTGACAGAAAGAGGAAGAGTGCAAATAAAGTTCATTCAAAAAAATATATTTTTATTTACTTATTATATTTTGTTTTTGTGTGAAAATAGATACATATAAGTTAAATTCTTAGTCAGCGAATTGTCTTTTATAAAGTTCATAGACAATACATGAAATGTTTGAAGAAATTCAGAAAAAACACAAAGACAAATCTAAAATCCATAACAAATAAATAGAAATTCCCCTGAAAAACAATCATACACAGCAACTCACTCACGTGCTGACAGACATTCTACATTCATACTACATACAGAGATGAAAAAGGAACTGGATCCCTATTAGCGAGATGGTTGCGCTAATGTGGTTAAAGGTCAACAAGATGTAGTTGTTGGTCCTTATGGCGGGTCTACGCGCGTTTCGGTGGGCAAGCCACCTTCATCAGGACCTTGAACATCGGATTGTGCAGGTAACAGGGGATCAAACAAGAAAGAGATTGGCCTGAAAGGAAAAGACAGGTCTGTCACTATCACATACACAAAAATTCGTAAGCAAGTAAGCGTTAGTACATCCACTGTTGAGTTAACCCCATGGTTCATTACTCTAACAAGAGAAAGAATCTCTCAGAGGTGAGAGCATAGAAATCTCATCATATAAAAGCAAATTAAGGACACAAAGTGAGCGATCACACTGTTATTTAATGAATGTGCAGTAAGGTAATTTATTCTGCACAAGCCAACAGAAGAGTGTGCTGCAAATACAGAGATATGTGATCATTAAGAAGTACTTACAGGGTGATAGGTAAGCTATCACTCAAACTTGGTCTCTACGAGAGTAGATTGGTAGGGTCACGGGGATGTCGCTGCATCTATAAGGTGGCCAGAGGAGACTGTTACACTCGGTTTCCAGAATTGAAAAATTCCACGATATACATACAAAGTCCCTATTAATAAGGCTTACCCGAAATGACAAGTCGGATGTATTTAGTGATCCTCAAGATTTCATATAGCTGTCTAAGGTATCGGATTCTGTGTAGGAGGCTAAAAAGATAAAATTGTGAAATCCCAAGTCAAAGTTATTTCTGGGGGACACTAATCCTCTCATTTAACTGAGCTACTTCTTAATCGCACTATAAAAAAGTCATACCAAAATGCGCCAATTATTTCCATTCATATGTGGGTTCTGAGGAGATACTCCTATTGTTGAAAGGGTCCCGGGATAATGTAGTCCGCGTAGGGCGTCCACTCCTATGTTATTTCGATCTCTAATGAGATACAAAGAGATACCAACACATATGTAAGGCACAACATGCGTGTTATGAAATTGTTCTACACATGCGAGGATGGAGGTACTATACTGGAAACTTACAATATTTAGTGGTGATCACATCTCATAACAGACAGGCATTCTGCGAGCTACTGCAACGTCACCGCGACCCTGCAAGGCAAAGGTAAACTATGTGAGTTCCGATTCCGAGGTCACATAGAAGTGCAGAATAACGTGCACTAACTCAGTCCTATGGCCGGAGACTTGAACAGGGGGCTTATATACTAGAAGGATCAATGTGGATGATATTATAGAGTAAGTCCTACAAGTATATGGGCAAATGCATAGAAATGCCGAAACGGAGGTCCGAAAAGGTCTAAACTCGATGTGTTAATAGACAGCGCTATCACACAGGGGCATCGTCTCTAAGTATGACCAAAAGGGTGCTCTACGTTCGTATCCCGCTTACCTTTAGTATCGGCGAGTAGCGTTCAGGCATCTACGCGTCCCCGGGACCCTCCGTTAGGTATTGTTTATGTGCGCCCGTATTTATACTTAGATGTTCCGCGTAAAGTATCGCGGAAGAGACAAAAAACCGCGAGAGTAACGTAATATGAAAATAGGCAAGGGACTACAACGTGGCGGCCATGTTGCGTGTACACGGACAATCGAAATGCCGAGTTTACAAACTAAAGGAAGAAAAAGGCTGTATCTAGGAGATCATAACTGTCACGATCTTATAGTGAGATAAGGGTTGTGTAATGAATCCAAAAAGAGTCCTAAATGGGAAGTGTCTAATAAAAGAGCAGCCAGTTAATGAGATAATGCAGGCTAAAAAGTCCCAGTTTGTAGATGATCTACAAGTTACATATCGAAAGTGAAGAAGGACTTCTAAAACTAAAATTAGAAAAACAACTAAAAAGGTGTATCCAGAAAGAGTCCGATAAAGGGACAGACAGACATGGTCAAGAGATCAGGGTTCTTTACTTGGTAACAAACCAAGATATCTCTTCATTAAGGCCTCGCTTGACACTGTCCAATAAGAAAATCCAGAAGGTTTCACGTTTTTTGCGTGTAACTTCAATGGGCTCACCCATTTTCGAAGCGACTTTTTCCAGGATGGACCATTTGATCTCATCCTCTTTGTGTTGCTTCTCAATGCAGTGCACTACTAATGGGGCTGAAAGTTTTTTAGTCCTAATGGCGGACTTATGTTCGCTGAAACGGACGCGAAACTCGCGTCCTGTTTCGCCAACATAAGCTAGGCCACAGTCGCAGAACAAGATGTACACTATATTGCTACTCCGGCAATTAGTGAGGTGACGTAGTTTAATCTTTTTTTCATTATAAATTACCACGTCAGAAGTGAGAGCTGAGTTGCAGGCATGGCAGCCGCCACATCTGTGATTCCCCACAACTGCAGGGAGACCAGTAAGTGAAAGTTGGTTATTGCGGAAGTTGTTTTTGGTCAGTGGTCTGGCATGCACTAGCATGTCCCTTAGATTTCTGTTTCTTCTATAGGCTAGCATCGGGAGGGGAAGTGCAGTGCAGCTTTCATCCACGTTAAGAATTTTCCAGTTTTTATAGATGATATTTCTCAACTTGTGATTCAGGGTAGAGTGGTTGATCACGCAGGTGATCCGTTCATGTTTCTTTTGGGGTTTGCCCTGTAGAAGTGCAGATCTATTGAAATATTTAGCCCGTTTATAGGCTTGTCGCACTAGGCGATGTGGATAACCCCTTTTGAGCAATCGCTCTTTCAGGGCATCTCCGTGTCGATGGAATGAACTCATATCCGTACAATTCCGGCGAATCCGGAGGAATTCGCCGAAAGGTATGGATTCCCTTTGGCAATTGGGATGGAAGCTTGCAAATTCCAGAATGGTGTTTTTAGCAGTACTTTTTCTGAAAAGACTAACCGAGAGCTGTCCGTTAGTGCCTAAGATGCTGATATCTAGAAAATCTACCTGCTGAGTGCTGAGGTTCATGGTGAATCTAAGGTTCGTATCACTGGCATTAAGCCAAAGGTAGAAGGTCTGTAGTTCCTCTTCCGACCCTTTCCAAATAAAAAAAATATCATCAATAAAGCGCTTCCAGACAGAAATATTCTCAAAAAAAGGTGCAAGTTCATTAAAAATGTTTTTCAGTTCCCACTCCCCCATGAAAGTATTAGCTACACTGGGGGCACAAGAAGCCCCCATGGATGTCCCTTTGATCTGCTTATAGATTTTCCCGTTATACTCAAAGTAGTTGTTCATAAGGACAATCTCCAAACACTGGATAATGAAAGCATCGGGGCGGTCAGAGGGGTATCTCCTAAGGAGGGTGGAGACTGCCTGTAACGCTCGACATTGAGGGATATTGGTGTACAACGCCTCAATGTCGAGCGTCACCAGAATGTCTGTATCGGGGTTGAAGGGAAGACCTTCTATTTTGTTAATGATATCCCCGGTGTCGCGGATGTATGAAGTGTATTTCTGGGTTAATGGACACAGAAATCGGTCCACATATTTGGATAGTGGTTCAGTACATGAGCCAATGGTCGAAATGATAGGCCGCATAGGTGGATTATTCTCTGATTTATGTGTCTTAGGAAGACCATAAAGGACAGAGGTGGTAGGGGAAGTTTTGTTGAGAAAGATAAGCTCCTCTTCACAGATGAAGCCATCTATGAAGGCCAACTGCGTTATTTCTTGAATGTGTTTGTTCAAGTGATCTATTTCTTTGCGTTGGGCAGGTCTATAATGTTCAGTCTCAGCTAGCATTTCTAACATCTTTTCATCATATTTCGTTCTATCAAAAACTGCGATGCCCCCACCTTTATCGCAAGGCTTGATGACTATGTCGGAATTAGTTTTGAGCTCATCCAAGGAATTTCTTTCTGAGTGAGAAAGATTTGAAGGAGGAGTATACGTATGTTTGATGACTTTTGCAACATTTTGGAGGACGCTCTGTTCGAAAATGCGTACTTCTGCTCCCACCATGTCAAGGGTAGGTGTGAAAATAGATGCTGGTTTACAGCCGGAAAGGTTGTTTACTTCCTCACAGGGTGGACGATCCTGGAAAAATTTGCTCAGTCTAATTTTACGGAAGAAGGCAAATAAGTCTTCGTGTAATTTGAATTTGTTAACATAGCTGCTAGGGACAAACGATAAACCCCTACTGAGTACTTTTATGTTATCCGGTGGAAAATTGACTGAGGACAGGTTGTATACAGGTAGATCATTTGTAGCTATAGGTTCATGGCTTGTCTCTACCACCAGTACTGCTGGTTGCGAGTCCTCACGTATTGCTGAGGAGGTGGAGGGTCCATTTGTGCATGGGTCGCTTGGTCTTGCCAGCGAACATTCCTCCCCCTGTATTGGCCTCGGTGTAAAAAACCCCTGCCATTGAATGGACGTTGGTTCGGTCTTCCCCTGTAGGGTCCCGGGTTTTGTTGGCCATAGTTCATCTCCTGGTAGTTGTCTCCATCCGAGCCCGAAGACCCTGAATCGGAGAAGTTGGTATAACGTCTCCTTTGGTACCCATTATAGTTGGAATTATAATTGGGATTGTAGTTACCTTGCGATGTCTCTTGGTAAAAATTGGGGGTGAGGTAGGGATAGATTTTTTCTTTGGTAAACCACCTCATATCTTTTTTAAGTTTATCCATTTTTTTGTTAGTGAGGTAGGTTTCAAAGTCCTTCATCTCTGATTTAATTTTTTCCAAGCAATTCTTACCATCTTCCACAGCCGTGGAAGTACTCAGTTTTTCTTCAAGGTCATTAATTTCCCGTAGGAGGGTGGTTGCTACCTCCTTCGCCGTTTCAATAATGAGCATCATCCAGTCCCTGGAGCAGCGGTTAGAAATAAGTGACCACCGCTCCAGGAACTTTTTGACGTCAATAAAGAGTGCAGGGGCATTACGTACTCTCAAACCTGTGGGGATCACGCCTGCTTCTAAGTATTTAAACATATAGAAAGCATGTGATTCGATCCGTTTAAGCCTCTTACGCATATTCAGGAGATTCTGCCATTCACTATTCCCTAGTTGTTGTGGGGGGGTAGGAGTGCCATCACCTGCTAATTTGCCCATTAAGGTGTTAAAGTCATCATCTGTGAAACCAAAAGTCTGAAAGGAATCCATAATGATCGATGGAACCAGGAAATGGGGTGAAACCAAAAACGTAAAGTCTCTATAAAGGAAAGCAAAAGAAGGAAAAGAAATACCCAGGAGAAGTACTCTTAGGCAAGTAAGAACCACAAGGGAGAACCACAACAGTGAAAATGTCTTAAAGCTAAAACAACAAAGAATAAATCTCGAAGTTACAGATGCAAGTCCCACGGTTGAAAAACCGCGAATATGTAGAACATGAGCAATGGGACCCCCTCAAACAAGTAATTTATGGCCCAGGAACCGAGGGGAGGAGAAAACACAAGACTAGAAAAGTGTTCCTGCAGTGGCCAGGTCATTCAATAATGTGTATACATCTCTAATTTAGTCAACACAAATAGTGACAGAAAGAGGAAGAGTGCAAATAAAGTTCATTCAAAAAAATATATTTTTATTTACTTATTATATTTTGTTTTTGTGTGAAAATAGATACATATAAGTTAAATTCTTAGTCAGCGAATTGTCTTTTATAAAGTTCATAGACAATACATGAAATGTTTGAAGAAATTCAGAAAAAACACAAAGACAAATCTAAAATCCATAACAAATAAATAGAAATTCCCCTGAAAAACAATCATACACAGCAACTCACTCACGTGCTGACAGACATTCTACATTCATACTACATACAGAGATGAAAAAGGAACTGGATCCCTATTAGCGAGATGGTTGCGCTAATGTGGTTAAAGGTCAACAAGATGTAGTTGTTGGTCCTTATGGCGGGTCTACGCGCGTTTCGGTGGGCAAGCCACCTTCATCAGGACCTTGAACATCGGATTGTGCAGGTAACAGGGGATCAAACAAGAAAGAGATTGGCCTGAAAGGAAAAGACAGGTCTGTCACTATCACATACACAAAAATTCGTAAGCAAGTAAGCGTTAGTACATCCACTGTTGAGTTAACCCCATGGTTCATTACTCTAACAAGAGAAAGAATCTCTCAGAGGTGAGAGCATAGAAATCTCATCATATAAAAGCAAATTAAGGACACAAAGTGAGCGATCACACTGTTATTTAATGAATGTGCAGTAAGGTAATTTATTCTGCACAAGCCAACAGAAGAGTGTGCTGCAAATACAGAGATATGTGATCATTAAGAAGTACTTACAGGGTGATAGGTAAGCTATCACTCAAACTTGGTCTCTACGAGAGTAGATTGGTAGGGTCACGGGGATGTCGCTGCATCTATAAGGTGGCCAGAGGAGACTGTTACACTCGGTTTCCAGAATTGAAAAATTCCACGATATACATACAAAGTCCCTATTAATAAGGCTTACCCGAAATGACAAGTCGGATGTATTTAGTGATCCTCAAGATTTCATATAGCTGTCTAAGGTATCGGATTCTGTGTAGGAGGCTAAAAAGATAAAATTGTGAAATCCCAAGTCAAAGTTATTTCTGGGGGACACTAATCCTCTCATTTAACTGAGCTACTTCTTAATCGCACTATAAAAAAGTCATACCAAAATGCGCCAATTATTTCCATTCATATGTGGGTTCTGAGGAGATACTCCTATTGTTGAAAGGGTCCCGGGATAATGTAGTCCGCGTAGGGCGTCCACTCCTATGTTATTTCGATCTCTAATGAGATACAAAGAGATACCAACACATATGTAAGGCACAACATGCGTGTTATGAAATTGTTCTACACATGCGAGGATGGAGGTACTATACTGGAAACTTACAATATTTAGTGGTGATCACATCTCATAACAGACAGGCATTCTGCGAGCTACTGCAACGTCACCGCGACCCTGCAAGGCAAAGGTAAACTATGTGAGTTCCGATTCCGAGGTCACATAGAAGTGCAGAATAACGTGCACTAACTCAGTCCTATGGCCGGAGACTTGAACAGGGGGCTTATATACTAGAAGGATCAATGTGGATGATATTATAGAGTAAGTCCTACAAGTATATGGGCAAATGCATAGAAATGCCGAAACGGAGGTCCGAAAAGGTCTAAACTCGATGTGTTAATAGACAGCGCTATCACACAGGGGCATCGTCTCTAAGTATGACCAAAAGGGTGCTCTACGTTCGTATCCCGCTTACCTTTAGTATCGGCGAGTAGCGTTCAGGCATCTACGCGTCCCCGGGACCCTCCGTTAGGTATTGTTTATGTGCGCCCGTATTTATACTTAGATGTTCGCATTTTCGAACAGAGCGTCCTCCAAGATGTTGCAAAAGTCATCAAACATACGTATACTCCTCCTTCAAATCTTTCTCACTCAGAAAGAAATTCCTTGGATGAGCTCAAAACTAATTCCGACATAGTCATCAAGCCTTGCGATAAAGGTGGGGGCATCGCAGTTTTTGATAGAACGAAATATGATGAAAAGATGTTAGAAATGCTAGCTGAGACTGAACATTATAGACCTGCCCAACGCAAAGAAATAGATCGCTTGAACAAACACATTCAAGAAATAACGCAGTTGGCCTTCATAGATGGCTTCATCTGTGAAGAGGAGCTTATCTTTCTCAACAAAACTTCCCCTACCACCTCTGTCCTTTATGGTCTTCCTAAGACACATAAATCAGAGAATAATCCACCTATGCGGCCTATCATTTCGACCATTGGCTCATGTACTGAACCACTATCCAAATATGTGGACCGATTTCTGTGTCCATTAACCCAGAAATACACTTCATACATCCGCGACACCGGGGATATCATTAACAAAATAGAAGGTCTTCCCTTCAACCCCGATACAGACATTCTGGTGACGCTCGACATTGAGGCGTTGTACACCAATATCCCTCAATGTCGAGCGTTACAGGCAGTCTCCACCCTCCTTAGGAGATACCCCTCTGACCGCCCCGATGCTTTCATTATCCAGTGTTTGGAGATTGTCCTTATGAACAACTACTTTGAGTATAACGGGAAAATCTATAAGCAGATCAAAGGGACATCCATGGGGGCTTCTTGTGCCCCCAGTGTAGCTAATACTTTCATGGGGGAGTGGGAACTGAAAAACATTTTTAATGAACTTGCACCTTTTTTTGAGAATATTTCTGTCTGGAAGCGCTTTATTGATGATATTTTTTTTATTTGGAAAGGGTCGGAAGAGGAACTACAGACCTTCTACCTTTGGCTTAATGCCAGTGATACGAACCTTAGATTCACCATGAACCTCAGCACTCAGCAGGTAGATTTTCTAGATATCAGCATCTTAGGCACTAACGGACAGCTCTCGGTTAGTCTTTTCAGAAAAAGTACTGCTAAAAACACCATTCTGGAATTTGCAAGCTTCCATCCCAATTGCCAAAGGGAATCCATACCTTTCGGCGAATTCCTCCGGATTCGCCGGAATTGTACGGATATGAGTTCATTCCATCGACACGGAGATGCCCTGAAAGAGCGATTGCTCAAAAGGGGTTATCCACATCGCCTAGTGCGACAAGCCTATAAACGGGCTAAATATTTCAATAGATCTGCACTTCTACAGGGCAAACCCCAAAAGAAACATGAACGGATCACCTGCGTGATCAACCACTCTACCCTGAATCACAAGTTGAGAAATATCATCTATAAAAACTGGAAAATTCTTAACGTGGATGAAAGCTGCACTGCACTTCCCCTCCCGATGCTAGCCTATAGAAGAAACAGAAATCTAAGGGACATGCTAGTGCATGCCAGACCACTGACCAAAAACAACTTCCGCAATAACCAACTTTCACTTACTGGTCTCCCTGCAGTTGTGGGGAATCACAGATGTGGCGGCTGCCATGCCTGCAACTCAGCTCTCACTTCTGACGTGGTAATTTATAATGAAAAAAAGATTAAACTACGTCACCTCACTAATTGCCGGAGTAGCAATATAGTGTACATCTTGTTCTGCGACTGTGGCCTAGCTTATGTTGGCGAAACAGGACGCGAGTTTCGCGTCCGTTTCAGCGAACATAAGTCCGCCATTAGGACTAAAAAACTTTCAGCCCCATTAGTAGTGCACTGCATTGAGAAGCAACACAAAGAGGATGAGATCAAATGGTCCATCCTGGAAAAAGTCGCTTCGAAAATGGGTGAGCCCATTGAAGTTACACGCAAAAAACGTGAAACCTTCTGGATTTTCTTATTGGACAGTGTCAAGCGAGGCCTTAATGAAGAGATATCTTGGTTTGTTACCAAGTAAAGAACCCTGATCTCTTGACCATGTCTGTCTGTCCCTTTATCGGACTCTTTCTGGATACACCTTTTTAGTTGTTTTTCTAATTTTAGTTTTAGAAGTCCTTCTTCACTTTCGATATGTAACTTGTAGATCATCTACAAACTGGGACTTTTTAGCCTGCATTATCTCATTAACTGGCTGCTCTTTTATTAGACACTTCCCATTTAGGACTCTTTTTGGATTCATTACACAACCCTTATCTCACTATAAGATCGTGACAGTTATGATCTCCTAGATACAGCCTTTTTCTTCCTTTAGTTTGTAAACTCGGCATTTCGATTGTCCGTGTACACGCAACATGGCCGCCACGTTGTAGTCCCTTGCCTATTTTCATATTACGTTACTCTCGCGGTTTTTTGTCTCTTCCGCGATACTTTACGCGGAACATCTAAGTATAAATACGGGCGCACATAAACAATACCTAACGGAGGGTCCCGGGGACGCGTAGATGCCTGAACGCTACTCGCCGATACTAAAGGTAAGCGGGATACGAACGTAGAGCACCCTTTTGGTCATACTTAGAGACGATGCCCCTGTGTGATAGCGCTGTCTATTAACACATCGAGTTTAGACCTTTTCGGACCTCCGTTTCGGCATTTCTATGCATTTGCCCATATACTTGTAGGACTTACTCTATAATATCATCCACATTGATCCTTCTAGTATATAAGCCCCCTGTTCAAGTCTCCGGCCATAGGACTGAGTTAGTGCACGTTATTCTGCACTTCTATGTGACCTCGGAATCGGAACTCACATAGTTTACCTTTGCCTTGCAGGGTCGCGGTGACGTTGCAGTAGCTCGCAGAATGCCTGTCTGTTATGAGATGTGATCACCACTAAATATTGTAAGTTTCCAGTATAGTACCTCCATCCTCGCATGTGTAGAACAATTTCATAACACGCATGTTGTGCCTTACATATGTGTTGGTATCTCTTTGTATCTCATTAGAGATCGAAATAACATAGGAGTGGACGCCCTACGCGGACTACATTATCCCGGGACCCTTTCAACAATAGGAGTATCTCCTCAGAACCCACATATGAATGGAAATAATTGGCGCATTTTGGTATGACTTTTTTATAGTGCGATTAAGAAGTAGCTCAGTTAAATGAGAGGATTAGTGTCCCCCAGAAATAACTTTGACTTGGGATTTCACAATTTTATCTTTTTAGCCTCCTACACAGAATCCGATACCTTAGACAGCTATATGAAATCTTGAGGATCACTAAATACATCCGACTTGTCATTTCGGGTAAGCCTTATTAATAGGGACTTTGTATGTATATCGTGGAATTTTTCAATTCTGGAAACCGAGTGTAACAGTCTCCTCTGGCCACCTTATAGATGCAGCGACATCCCCGTGACCCTACCAATCTACTCTCGTAGAGACCAAGTTTGAGTGATAGCTTACCTATCACCCTGTAAGTACTTCTTAATGATCACATATCTCTGTATTTGCAGCACACTCTTCTGTTGGCTTGTGCAGAATAAATTACCTTACTGCACATTCATTAAATAACAGTGTGATCGCTCACTTTGTGTCCTTAATTTGCTTTTATATGATGAGATTTCTATGCTCTCACCTCTGAGAGATTCTTTCTCTTGTTAGAGTAATGAACCATGGGGTTAACTCAACAGTGGATGTACTAACGCTTACTTGCTTACGAATTTTTGTGTATGTGATAGTGACAGACCTGTCTTTTCCTTTCAGGCCAATCTCTTTCTTGTTTGATCCCCTGTTACCTGCACAATCCGATGTTCAAGGTCCTGATGAAGGTGGCTTGCCCACCGAAACGCGCGTAGACCCGCCATAAGGACCAACAACTACATCTTGTTGACCTTTAACTACATTAGCGCAACCATCTCGCTAATAGGGATCCAGTTCCTTTTTCATCTCTGTATGTAGTATGAATGTAGAATGTCTGTCAGCACGTGAGTGAGTTGCTGTGTATGATTGTTTTTCAGGGGAATTTCTATTTATTTGTTATGGATTTTAGATTTGTCTTTGTGTTTTTTCTGAATTTCTTCAAACATTTCATGTATTGTCTATGAACTTTATAAAAGACAATTCGCTGACTAAGAATTTAACTTATATGTATCTATTTTCACACAAAAACAAAATATAATAAGTAAATAAAAATATATTTTTTTGAATGAACTTTATTTGCACTCTTCCTCTTTCTGTCACTATTTGTGTTGACTAAATTAGAGATGTATACACATTATTGAATGACCTGGCCACTGCAGGAACACTTTTCTAGTCTTGTGTTTTCTCCTCCCCTCGGTTCCTGGGCCATAAATTACTTGTTTGAGGGGGTCCCATTGCTCATGTTTTAGTTACAGATATACCACTGAGACCACTCACCAATACAGCCATACACACACTAACTCACCCCTACAGCTCTTCCCAGATGCAGTTTTTAATCCATACAACCAGTGAATCACCCACTCAGACATCTATGCACTGACTCATATGCCCCCCCACCCACCCACACAGACACGAAGGGACCCATACAGACATTCAGACATCAAATCAATAACCCATCTAGACACTCATGTAGCTATTCAGCAACCCATGCAGTTGCTCACACACCAACTGAGACACAGACTTTCACACAGTTTAATCACTAATCCATGCATTCAGTAAGACACGTTCAATCACTCACTTATACATTCAGTCACGCACCTACTAAATAATTCCTTAGGCACTTGTAAATACATTAAGTCTTCAAGACATCTTGGCATAGATATAGATGAAAAATATTTCAACTTTCAACTTTACCGAAACACACCTTCACTGGATGA
The DNA here is from genome assembly GCF_964263255.1 of Lissotriton vulgaris. NCBI lineage: Eukaryota > Metazoa > Chordata > Amphibia > Caudata > Salamandridae > Lissotriton > Lissotriton vulgaris. The sequence continues at coordinate 122,189 of NW_028249787.1, forward strand.
TGTCATGAGTGTTGTCATCGGTGATGTCATTTGAGATGTCATCAGTGATGTCATGAGTGATGTCACTGAGCATTTCATGAGTGATGTAATATGTGACATCATCAGCAGTGCATTGCGGGCACACAAGTTATAGTTAGCTAAACTAACTATAAGAGGCGAATTTCTCTGGTTTTATATGAGTCAAATGTCCAACTAACTATAACGTCCCTTAAACCTATGTGTTTTTAGTGAATTTCAAAGGTTTTTTAAATACTAATTCCTTAACTATAACGTCTGTAAAACCTATGTTTTTTTCAGTGAATATATATATATACATGTGACCAAGCTCTGTCCGCAGAGCGAAACACGTCAGGGAGGGCACTTGCTCTGACACTTTTGCAAAATAAATATGCCCTGCTGGCACTTGGACTAGTGCGATGGCTTTTATGATGATTTAACATCTGATATCCATTTGTTCTATGGAGAGGAGGTCTGCACCTGTTTAAACCGCTGCAAGAAGCGGTTGGGATCTTTCTTTTCACATATATATATATATATATATACGTGCAAACTACACATGCAAGACAGACTTCGCAGTCTACGTCTTGCAATGTAGCTGCAACAAAAGATACGTAGGCAGCACAATTCATCCTGCCCACGTGAGGGTGTTACAACATCTAAGGGCTATAACAAATAATGACCCCTCATATCCAGTGGCAAGACATATCAATTCTACACATGGGGGAAAAGCGGAGAACATTAAATACTTCATTATCGACCATGTGAAGAAAAACATCAGAGTTGGGAATAGACAACTAGCCCTCCGGAGACTTGAGTCACGGTACATCATTCTCCGGGATACTAAGGCCCCACAAGGATTGAATGCCGATGAAGCACTGAGTGTGCACTTGTAACAAGTATAATTCAAATAATGTAAAGAGACTTCTGAGCAATCCCAACCCACTCTTTCGCAAGAGAATAGTAAAACTTAGTATCACTTACTTTGACACATGCTGCAAGTAAACTTACAAGAATTAAAACATGTTCACAATGTTTTTATTGGTGGTTTCATAATGGTAAGGCCGGTGTAAACATTGCATCAATATAGAGATGTCTAGTATACTAACTGTACATCAGGTAAACTAATCCTGTTGGGTCTAACACTGCAATTTGGATAATTATTCATTTGCCCACTTGGGCTATATTAAAGAACATTCCATGATAAGTAGGATTGTTTAAATATCAGAATATGGGGTTAAAATGGGCACTAGACCCACAAGCCAGTATCCAATTACAGTATAAAACACCAAAAATATTGCAGTAACAATTGTATAAACCCTACGATTTAAGAGGTATCTATGTACAGAACTGGATAAAAGTATTAATGTGTACATACTTAGTAAAATATTGCAATGATGATGCACATTTCGCGCAGAGCCATCTTGAACTTAAAGGTGGCAGCTACAAACAGTTGTGATTACTTAAATTGGCAGATTCAATTTAAAACACTGTGACAATGCAATCGTAATTGTCTTTAATATGTAGCTCAAGACAAATGTACTTTACAATTGTTTAAAATATAAGGAATATGATATACAGCGCGTTTGTATAAAACAAATAACTGTTGTAACTTTTCAGTGGCCGTAGAGAACTGGTTGCTATGACTACCAAAGAAGCCGCCACACGAACCAATGAGCACTTGTACTGTTTAAATGCACTCACTTAGAAAAAATCTCTGTTGTGAGCAAGACGGTTGTATCCGTCGAAACGCGTCAATCTATGCACTAAAAAGAAAATAAACTTGTTTCTGAAACGAGATCCCACGGACTCAGCGCCTGTTTTCTAAGCGAAAACAACAGGATTGGTGAAAATATATATATATATATATATATATATATATATATATATATATATATATATATATATATATATATATATATATATATATATATATATAAATAAATATTTCACCCGTATAGACATCACCAGCGTCTGAGGAGTTCTCCCGACGGCGAGAGGTTGCGGAGTCTGTTTGGTTGGTTGACCGGGAGAGCTGCAATTTCAACACCGGTAAGGAGACCTTTGGTTTCGGTGTCCGAGCAGGGTTGTATCGGATTACAGGATTGTCTCCAGTCTTTAAATTGAATGGTATAGATTACGCAGTGTTTACGGTGCATATAGCATATATTCACCAATATATTTTGAAGAAAAATGGGGCATATTACCAAGCAATAGCGATAATTATCGCTATTGCTTGGTTAGCGGGGAAAAAATATCGCTGAGCACCGAGGATTTTTACCACTGAGATACCTTGATATTATCAAGGTTTATCTCAAAAGCGGTAAAAATCCTGCGAAATGCATGAATATCGCTGAAAAATCAGCGATATTCATGCATTATCGTGACAATGCTCTTAGCCATGTTATCCACCTTCCATTGGATAACATGGCTGAGAACTGCTTTTAGCAGGCGTTAGCTTTTGGAGCTATTCGTGCTTAGCGCGAATATTTCCAAAAGTTGTTAATAGGAGTTAGAGATGTTAGCGACTGTTTTCAGTCGCTAACATCTTGGCACGCCCACTTTGCATGTCATTAGCGATAGTTATCGCAGACATGCAAAGTGGGCCCCTAAATGCCCGCTATCGCCTACAAGCTGTCGCTATCTGGTGTTAGCGACAGCTTGGTAATAGGGCGATAAAATTATCGCCGCATTAGCGGGAAAAAGTCCCGTTAATGCGGCAACAATGCCCTTGATAATATTCCCCAATGTTTTCTAGTGATGCCATCCACAACAGGGAATCACCGGTGGAAGCCCTATTCCAGAATCTACCCACAGTTACAAATGAGCGTAGAAGCTCCAACACTGATACTATAAGCAACAACGTTAAAACACTATTGAAAACACTAGAAGAGTTATTAAAAAACAAACTATCCAAATGGTGGGAGAAGAAATCTTTAGAAAAATATAGAGACGCCAATCGTGTCCCAAGAGGGCTGCGTGTACTGATTGCTCTTACTTTCGAGAACCCAAACCCCAAATGTTACAAGAGTGGGCACAGAACAACTTGCAGGCATCATTGAACATGATCCACAATCTCATTAAATATGGCAAAATTGATCGCAATGTTCTCTTGGCAGAAATTGAACGTATCAATGGGCTACTGGAAATCACGGGACAAAGTGACTTTATCTATAAAAGTAAACATGAAATTGATTTACGTATTAAAAAACATGAGGTGGTCATTAAAGAACGAAAATTCTATACGTTTTCACATGATCAGAATGATTATGCAAGCGGAAGAATATTCACATTTGTCCGTAAATATGATAACCATAAGAGACAAGTTTTAACTGATGGCAACTCACAAAGCAAACAAGTAATCAGAGGCAGTGTGGCTAGTACAATTGCAGGTGACTATGATTCTCTTTCCCTGACATCCAACAGTGACTCAGAGGATGGCAGACCTCGCAATATGGCTCCCACTACATCTGGCATAATGAACTTCTCCCTTGCTGAGGAACTGAATTTTGTAAGCGAAGACCGGCGGTATACCTTGCGTCGACCTAAACCTCAGTATGTGCAAGGAGACCAGCCAACAAACGGAGGAGGGAGAGGAGGGTCAGGCACCGGCAAAACTACATCAAGAGGCAATGCAAGAAGGGTCTGGAAGAAATAACAAGTGCGACAGACAACACTGTCATCAATCTGACAGATACTATGTTATCCAAAGCTGAAGAACAACTATTATCATTTGCCTTAACATTTCATCCCAAACATCGATTTTCATACAATCAGGCGAGGATTGACATGTTCAAATTTATAAGGAAGATAAAACTTATCAAATATTTTCAGTTGAACACGTTTACTGGCAAATCAACTGATTTTACGTACAATGTCATCAACATGGACGGTTCTTTGCAGGTTAAAGATATTCCTAACCTACAGATTTTGTATGATTTGGAACAAGAAATAAGCAATAGTGATTCATCCACTGTCAGCCAAGTTGTTTGTCTAAAAAGGACAGTTCCAAGCCCATGTCGCCCTGCCTCCACTTTTTTGCCACTAATGCCAAAAGATGCAATAGATGTATTTAGTGAGAGAGTCATCACTGATCTGAAGTCCTTGACTAGAACTGTGTCTTCCCAATCACGTCAAAAGGACTACAGGAATAAGCAATTCCACAAGCTGATTTCAAAACTTCAAAAAAATCAAGACCTCATTATAAACAAATCTGATAAAGGTAGTAATACAGTTTTATGGTCAAGATCTGATTATTTGACAGAATCTCAAAGGCAACAATACACACAACAGAACAGACCAGGTCTAAAAACGGTGTGTGACTACAGCAGTGACTGTGGACTCATGTGGTGCAAGTGTGAATAAATGTTGTTGTAAACAAAGTTCATTGAAAACAAATTGACAACAAGTGGAAGCCAAAGGAATCTGAAAGGCACCTTTCTGACATCTCCTGCTACAGACATTCTTCTAAATGTGAAATTTGAGCTGCAGAGGAAAAAATCCATAAGAAATGGAACAGAAACGGGTTGGTGACTAAAGACTAAATGAATTTTCTTAATGTTGAACATCCGGTCATGCCCTTATTATATTTTCTGCCAAAAGTTCACAAGAAGGTCACTCCTGTACCAGGTCGGCCGATCGTCTCAACTCAAGGTAGCATGAATGAGTACATATTTTGATATGTCGATTTCTTTCTGCAGCCGCATTTGACCTGTCTACCATCATATCTAAAAGACACTACTAACTTTTTAAATAAGATCAAAAATGTCATATGGTGTTCGGATTTTCTGTTAGTGGTGATGGACATTGAATCCCTGTATACCAGTATTAATCACTGTCACGGTATTAATGCCACAAACCACTTTTTAGAGAACCGGGACATTAATATGAGCAATCATAACAATATGCTGTTAGAAATAATTGACTTGTGCCTTACGACCAACTTTTTTCAGTTCCAGAATGAAATTTACCATCAGCTGCGTGGTGTGGAGATGGGGGCATGCTTCTCCCCCAGTTACTCATGTTTACATGTGGGCTGGTGGGAGAAGCATCTCCTCAGAACCACTCAACACCATTGGTGGAGTCATATAGTGCATTATTGGCGCTATATAGATGATATTTGCCTTATCTGGAATGGGTCTGGGGAAGATGCTAATTCGTAGGTGATATCAATGTTAATGATTTGAATTTAAGGTCACAGCCTCCATTGATAGTTCCAAGGTCGAATTTCTTGATGTCCTACTGTATGTATGTTGATGAAGGTATCCTCCACACGAAGTTACATAGAAAATCCATATCTGGTAACTCAATCCTCCACGCGGACAGTGCACACCCCGCCATCTTATTAACAGCATACCATATGGCGAGTTCATCCGTATTCAAAGAATTTGCAGTTCCGATCTAGTCTCTAGTGAGTGTCAGATGGCAGCCTTTTGCAGATTTCTTGAAAGGGGTTACAACAAACACCAATTGACCCTGCCTTGAATAAAGTGAATAATCTACAAAGGGATATCCTGCTCCAGTCCCACTCTAGCAAAGAGATTGATAATGAGAGTTCTGAGAGAGGTGTTCGTTCCATTCGGTTGATAACCACCTTTAGTGCACAAGAACAGGCTATTCGCAAGATCATTTATTCAGAATGGCTCATTATATTGACCCATAATATTCTTGGTCCCATTCTGCAAAGCCTACCAGCCATCATCTTCAGAAGAGCAACCTCTTTAGTTAAATCCATGCCTGAGGTGAAAACTAAAAGCACTTGGCTTACTAAGACTGGCTTCTTTAAATGCAGCTCTTACCGTGCGTGCACTTTTGCCAAGCATAGCACTCACTACAAAACAGCTTTCAGTGAAAAGGAGAAAGCTAATCAGGAGCATCTTACTCGTCACACTGAATATGCCATCTAAAAACTGAAGTGCACCCACAATCTGGAATACATTGGAAGCACCAAGCTCCCGGTGCATAAACGCATTCTTCAGCATGTTAGGGCCAACGTGAATTCTGACCATAATTATCCGGTGGCCAGACACTTCAAGTCTGTACATGACAACAAATTGAAGGACTTGGAGTACACAGTTTTAAGGTCAGTTCCCAACCCCGGCCAGGGAGGAAATCGAGATAAGCTATTGAGACAACGAGAATCCCACTTTATACTAGCTCTCGATACAAGAGTCCCTAATGGTCTTAACATGAATGAAGATTTGCACAACTTTTTATGATGTTTTTTTCAGATGGTCATTTTGCATGTTGTGATTTTATGGTCATTTACTTCAGTGGTACCAGTGTTGTATGTACATACTTTTTGCTCTTTGTATATAGGATGTTCCGTGACGGATTTTGCACCTGCAATTTAGGATCACTTAGGCTTAAGCGATTCAGGGTTTTTCCCTTGCTGCTAGTGTTAGAAGATCTTTTTGCACAGCATTTTTTGCACCTTTTTGTACTTTGCACTTTGTTTTTGTACAGACTATCTATTGATTGTATGTCATTTTTATTGTATTTACATATTTTCATATCATGCATACTTTGATACCAATTGGTTTTATACATTGTGGTCTTGTGCCCAGCATCTGGGTTTATATAGCTCCCATAAGTTCTCTGACAATATTGCACTTGCACTTTATTATGGAATTCTTTGCTGCTACTTTGACCCAATTGTGATTGACAATACATCTTTTGATGTTATTTGCATGATGGATTTCTAAATACATGTTGCTTTGGTTTTTGGCACTCTCTATACTAGAGTCGTTTCAACTTTTGACTGCTATTTTTACTGAGAAATATGTATTATGTGCTTTATTCCGGCACTTGCTGAGATTCGTTTGTTAGCAGACACTATGAACCTTTTTTCCTGGGTCTTCGATATTTGGATTTAACATTTGTATTTTTTTGCATTATGAATTTATTATGGTTCCATTTTGGTGTATTTTGCTGCTGTGAAATTATGCACCCCTTTCTCTCATTATTACACCTTGCATTGTCATTTAGGATTGGTAGTGACTGTTTGCCATAGTCTGTTGTCTATATTGTTTAACACGGTTAGCCTTTTTTCTAAAGCTGATTGTGCACATTCTACACTTTAAATACATCAGAATATCGAGATGCATCATGTGATCAAGCTCCCAGTGAGGAGCGAAACGCTTCATGGAGGGCACTGCTCCTGTGTAATTTTCTGCTTGAATAAATCTGCACTGCTTCACCCACTCATGCTGTGTGGGAGTCTTTAATTTTGTCCCTGGAGTTTGGTGGTCCGCGCCTGTGTGTTGGCTGTGGAAAAGTATTTGATGGACTTGACGTCATATGTAAAGGAAATATTAGTAACATAGAAAACAGACTTCACTAGTCGTTTCCGGAAATACAGAACCCTTACAGTGCCAGTTCGGCCATCTTGTAGTGTGGAAAATGCAGCGAAAAGCGTACAGATAATCGTAATCACATGTGTAAATACATTTTTGGCTTTTCTCTAAGCTTGTCACATGGATCAGTTATTGGCAGAGTGGGTCAATATATAATGTACATTCTATACCGGCTCTCCATAAAAACTCCATTGCATGTAAATTATCGTTTGTATATAAAGATACGCTCCAACATATAGGCATAGAAAACGTCTGTTGTCAGTCACGCAGCGACAGAGAGCTCGGAAAAATAAAACCATGTACTAGTGTATTGAAACAGAGGTAAAGTATAGTATGCCAAAATCAAAAAATGAATTGAACAAAATTAAAAAAGTAGATGATATTACTATTGTTACTTGCCCAATTGGTCATATAGAGTAATGGGTCTCAATTCAGGGTAGAGCCAAGAATCCTAATGAAGCACGGTGAATGTAGGACCATTTTGGGCAAGTGCCCCATGGTACGGTCAATTGTGTTTGCCTACTGGAAATTGACAGGCGACAAAGTAATGGAAGTCTGGTAATCATTCACGTTTGCACAATTAACACTGTACATAATGAAAGACAAAGTCTTATCTGTGGTAGCATGCCAACAATAGTGCCTCTGAAAAAAAACGTTAAGGAGCCAGTGAACAGTGAACTGCAACGCAGGGTGGGCCCCTTCCTTTCCTCCGATGTGGAAGACAACAGAAAATAAAATGAGTGTCTCGCTAATAATACCAAAAACAGTGTATATGCAATAAAAGCAATTCTGTTACATTCTATAACATTCAAAATCCTAGAAGCAGCAAAGTTGAAGAGAACCATCATGAGACCAGGGGTCATATTAAATTATAATTTCTGTAAGTGCACTCCTCGTTCCTCATCCATGTTAAGTCCTCCCGGGCTTTTCGTTTGGAGTTCTACAATGTATTTCGACTCAATTTGTCTGAGTTTCAGGGTTCTGTTGCCCCCTCTGTGTAATTTAGATATTTGCTCAATAGCCAGAAAACTCAGGAGTGGACTGTTTGAAAAATGGTGTCTTTAAAAGTTGCCTAATACTGGATAGTGGAAATCATTATTGTACAGGGACATTCCAGCATATAAATAACAAATGCCGAACTGCACGTCAAAAACTGTGTTATAGGTTTGCTTGTACCATTGTTTAAGGTAAGCTCTGTAGTCATGTAGCTATGTTTGCAGGCCTTACAATGGTCACAGGGAAAGAAGCGTCTGAGCCCATGTTTATTATGTATGTTCTTTCTAGTGATGTCACTGTGGACCAGACTGTCCCTGAGGCTGCGTCTCTTCTTGTATGTGATCTTGGTTCTCTATTGTATGAGATGTCCAATGACAGGGTCGCTGATCAACACGCCCCAGCTTTTATTCAGAATGCGTTTGATATAATTGAATCTCTTGTATGTGAGAATAATTCCAATTCCCATCTCATCTTTCTCATCTTTCTCCCTGGTCGGTGCAAAAAATATCTCTCTTCTTTCAACCCCATCCACTTTTTTGATGACCTTGTTGAGCACCCATTGTGGGTGCCCTCTTTCCAGGAATCTGCTGACCATTGTGTCCTTTTCTGTTCTAAATTCAGCCTCCGTGTTGCAATTCCTTTTAGCTCTCAGCAGTTTTCTGTATGGTACACTCCATTTAAGGGTATTCAGGTGACTGCTGAGAGCGTGTAGGAGACTGTTACCTGCAGTGTCTTTGCAAAATAACCTGGTTCGAATCTTACCGTCAACAATTTCAATTTTTGTGTCTAAATAATCGACTGTTTTGTTACCGATATTCCTAGTGAGAGTAATGTTTTTGGTGTTGATATTGAGTTCGTCCACAAAGGCATTGGCATCTTCTACAGAGACTATCCAGACAATGAACAGCTCATCTATGTAGCTCAGTCATATGATGACCTGTTCAATCTCCGGGAAGTTTACACTGTTTTTCAAAATTTCGTCTTCCAACAGCCCTAGGAAGAAGTTGGCAAAACTAGGAGCAAAACAAGTCCCCATGACAGTCCCCAGGACTTATTTGTAGAGGGTACTGTCGAACAGAAAAATATTATTAGTTAGGCAGTATTTGATCATATCCAGAATCATATCTGTGTGTGCTTTAAAGCGTTTATGTCTGGTGCGTAAATAGTGTTTGTATGCTGCAATACCTTGGTCATGTTTGATAATGGTGTAGGGTGAGCTCATGTCATGGGTCATGAGCAGGAAATCTTATTTGCAGAGGATACCTTCAGTTTCCCCAGGAAATCTTTGGTGCCCCTTACATGAGACTGCAAGATTTTTAATGGCTCCCTTATATATTGATCTACATACTTCAAGACATTCTTGGTGGCCCTCCCTCTGGATGAAACAATGGGTCTACCTGGGGAATTTTCAGGATTCCTATGTACCTTAGGGAGGAGATACAAGACTGGAAGTATGGGGTAGTATTTTTTTATGGAAACAAAATTCTGCCCACTCTAGCACTCCTTTGTCCCTCCAGTCTTTCAGTTTGTCCAAAATACCTTCTACAATTTCTGAGTATATCCAGTATGTCTCCCTTGATACTGTGGTGTAAGATCTTTAATCATTGAGTTGGTTGTTAATTTCTTTTATTTACATTTCCCTGCTAAGAATCACTATGTTCCCACCCTTGTCGTCAGGACGGATCACAATATCACAATGTCCTCATCATCTGCCAATGATTTCAATGCCTGCCTTTGAGGTTGTGTCAGATTTTGTGATTCTTGATTCCTAAACCTTTTTTTGTGCCTGAATTTCATGAGATACTTTGTGACTCTGTCGTGGTATGTTGTCATGTCCCAGCACAGGAAAGAAGGTAGACCGTGGCTTAAAAGGCGCATTTGCTGTCATGTCGTACCTAATGTAGATATTCTCAAGAATATTCACTACCTCAGTGTTGTCAGTAGGGTTATCTGTCTCACTTTGCAATTGATGTAAGGCTACAAGAGTATCGATATCGCCAATTTTGAGGTCTATGTTGGGATCATTTCACATCTCACCTTCCCCAATGATACTTGTAATATTTCCAAATATTAGTCAGAAGAGGTATATTATAAACGTATTTATTGAGAATAAATACAGCAATCTATCTAGTAAGAGAGACTGGGCCAACTGACTCAAAATGGAATATGAGTCATGTAGAACCCTGGCCAATGATTCTACATGTCACCAATGGCCAGGATGCCACATATCCCCTTTTGTCAACACAAATATTGCAGGTTACATAGTTATCAAAAGAATAGTATAACACGTTATATAATTGAGCTATATACAACATCAGTAGCAAAATTTAATATCAGAAAAGATAAAAGATACAATACATATTTAGCTGAGATCTTTGCAAAACATATACAATCCTAACAAAAATATCAAATTAAGATGAACGAAAATTATGCCATGACAAAATCCTTATACCAAACTGGTTTGAATTTTAACCTTGAGGTGGCTTGATACTTGGTATCATTATGGTTTTGTTGATGTAGTGAAGTGTTATTAGCTGCAGCAGATTTATCAAGATTAGACCATAAACATGCAGGCACTTTAACAACCTTGCTCAAACTCCACACGTTCCCATCAGTTAGCTCTACAACCTAATGACCAACTCTGACTACTTTCATTGGCATAGAGAACTTAGATTCTCCAGCCTTTATTAATCTCCCCTTCTTCACTCATACCCAATCACCAATATGAAATTGGGACAAAGTATCACAACGCTTCAAAGATCATAGTTGCCTTTTATTGGATGGCCAACGACCCTTATCATTGGAAACTTTGGATTTGAATTTAGATTGGTCAACTTTGTTTCTCATCTCTAACATCCATGACTGATTCAAATCACAAACAGCCTTCCTTCCCCTCATTTTCTCAAATGGAGACAGATCACCAACCAATCTAGGATTAACCCTATATCTCCACACCAAATCTTTGAGGAACTGAGAACAATTTTTGCCAGAAGATAACGCCAATTGTACACCCTCTTTCAGAACTCTTATCCACCTTTCAACAATACCATTACTCTGTGGATAATGTACCGATGTTCTCATATGAGAAATTCCATGCTTAAACCAGATAATCTTCCATTTGGGTGGATGTTAACTGAGTACCATTGTCGGTAACCAAACACTTGGGAGACCCTTCCTTATTAAACACTTCAGTTAATAATTGAATGATTGTGTGAGAATCAGATGCACTAACTTAATCTCCAGCCAATGAGATAATTGATCAATAACAATTATATACATCGGACTCTTGGGCAAACAAATTGGACCAGCTATGTCAAGAGAAACTCTTTCCCAAACACCCTCAGGCCTTGATACAGGAGTCTTTTCATACTTGACAACTCTTTGTAACTTATCACTCACATCATCCTCGTCGCCAGTGTAATATTTCCAAATATTGGTCAGAAGAGGTATATTATGTATGTATTTATTGGGAATAAATACAGCAATCTATCTAGTAAGAGAGCCTGGGCCAACTGACTCAAAATGGAATATGAGTCATGTAGAACCCTGGCCAATGGTTCTACATGTCACCAATGGCCAGGATGCCACAATACTCTCATGGTTCTTGAGGAGAGGCCATTTTTTTAGTTTGAGCTTTCTAATGAATTAAAAAAGGTATATGCGAGTTTCAGGGTCAGGGTACTTAAACATGGTAGTAGGGCAAAATGAAAGAAGTAAACATATGTTACTTTTACCATAACAGTCAATTGTCTTTTGGACAGTTTAACAATAGTTCTATTCAACTTGTCTTTCTTTTTCCGATATTACGACATTAATCCATTCTCTATTACTACCTCAGCCTAAGATGTAGCCCCTGAGGGTGGCATCGTTATTCAAGAATCCGCTGCTAGAAGTTCTAACCAGATCCCAAAATGTGCAGTGGTGGTTAACTATTTGCTGCTGTTTCAGAGCATCTGGTCAGTTGTCATCATTTATTGGTTTGAGGACCCCTTTTTCGTGCCCCATTTATAAATCATTTCATTGCCTGTTGAAAGTGCAGGCATACATTTCACTGACACCCGTAATGAAATGTGGAGCCACCTACCCTATGTGGTGGCTCCACACTATGTTCGACCCCATATGCAAATGTTGTACCCGGATAAGCCCCTTTCTGGCTTCCAATTGGACAAAACTTTGCTTGTTTTTAAACAATGAACATTTTTGTTACTTTTGTGGAATAACTTTCACTCTAGAAATTGAAGAGATTAGATGCAAATACCATGTAAATTGATCAAGGGTCTTTCCTTATTTTTAAATAAGGTACAAAAGATCTTTGAAGTGCACTTCCAACAGCCCAGTAATTACCTGTCACTAAACTCAACCAGGTTTACAGTCTGTATTAGGTGGTGGCAGCATCACAGCTGTTCCATATCTGGGTTTTTAATATCAAAGTCATAGAAATAGATTCCATGAGTTAAAATCGAAATTATTGATCCAGCAAAATAGTATGATTTGTTTCCAGAAACTGTCTGGTGAATCAATCTTGCCGCATCAGACGCACTTTGGAATTTGCAAAAACAGGTGTCTACATGGAGGTTATTTTGCCTTTAATAGCGAGGGAGGCAACTGGTGTCACACTTTAGTGACCCTGCCCCCTGCTGTGGTCCGATTGTAGACTGAATCCAGCCTAGTATTGGCCGGTGGTTCTGTCTTGACACTGAGTTAGCACTTTGTGTGCTTAACGCCTTCGCTGCTCATGACGAGCTCAGCTCGTCATGCAGTACACTGGTCGTGTGCTTTTGACGAGCTGAGCTAGTCATGAAATAATGTATTTCAAGGATCGACATCACAGGAGGGGAATTGCCTCAGCAGTCATGTGGTTAAGGAGGAATACAAACAAATATTAGTTTATTTGGATTAAAAAGATGGTGACCATCTAAGACTTGTAGAATACCTTGCAGAGATTGCAGGACGTTACTATTGAGTATGTTATTACAACTTCATCAATAGTAGCATTCTGTCACAGTATTAAGACTTTGCAGGGGATATCTTTTAGGTCACTATCCTCCCTCAATCAATCAATCAATCATGGCATTTGTAAAGCACGCTACCTACCCGTGAGGGTCTCAAGGCGTTAGGAAGGTCCCAAGGTTTACGAATGATATGAAGTACTAAAAACTGTCCAGATACCACAGTCTGCCAGGCAACACCTGGTGCTAGAGCTAGAGAATTAGTTTTGTGACAAAAACTGAAACTATAAATTTTTAGATTCAAATCATCTTTCCTTTTAAGTATTAAGTATTTAAACCCCTTTTAACACAACATAACACAGAATCGCATTTGCTTCTGCCCGTTCCGTACTAAAAGTGCAGGAGTGGCGAGGAGACTGAATCTCAGTAGGTGAGAGTGAGGCACTGAAATCCAAGAAAGTGAAGATCCTGGTGAACACAAACAGTGGTGCAGGTCACTAAAGATGCTCAGAGGTGCACTCACTCTCTGTAGCAGATGAGCTCCCATAGTAGGACCACAGAAGTCTCGACTTCATGCCCATGCCATGTGAATAAACACGCTTAGACCTCACAAGCAGGACTTTACACTGTGGGTACGATATGCTGTGGACTTCTAGGTCAATAAGGAATGCCCATCGGAGAATACCAATATTACCGTGTTGACAGGAGGAGCACAAGCACTTTACAGCAGATTAGCAGGGGTAAAATGCACATAGTTCTATAGCCAGCAAAAATGTTTCAAAAAAGGCAAAAAATGTAGGTTGATCCTATACATTTCAAACAGGTTGAATAACTGAAGTTGCCCTGCACCCTACCAACAAAACTGTCACACTGAGGCCCCGGGAGTGCCATCGCAAGCAACTCCACATGCACAGGGGGGAGTGCAGGAGGAAAACCAATGGTTGTCTTGATTGAAGTCTACATACACT